>NW_027040484.1:258816-323816 GCF_034236695.1 Oncorhynchus nerka
TGTGCTGCCAGCTACCGCTAATACAAGCCTGTCCGTGACCCCTCTCTCCGAGGGTGTGTCAGGAGCAGAGTTGATATGCAAAAAACACTATTTACACATACAATGCACACGTGTACATGTGAAACAGGACAACATCAGCCCCCAGCACCAACCTTCCATGTCTATTCTCTTACATTCAGCTGATGGCCAGGACAACATCAGCCCCCAGCACCAACCTTCCATGTCTATTCTCTTACATTCAGCTGATAGTCAGGACAACATCAGCCCCCAGCACCAACCTTCCATGTCTATTCTCTTCCATTCAGCTGATGGCCAGGACAACATCAGCCCCCAGCACCAACCTTCCATGTCTATTCTCTTCCATTCAGCTGATGGCCAGGACAACATCAGCCCCCAGCACCAACCTTCCATGTCTATTCTCTTCCATTCAGCTGATGGCCAGGACAACATCAGCACCAACCTTCCATGTCTATTCTCTTACATTCAGCTGATAGTCAGGACAACATCAGCTTGGGCGGCAGGGTAGCCTAGTGGTTAGAGTGTTGGACTAGTAAACGAAAGGTTGCAAGTTCGAATCCCCGAGCTGACAAGGTACAAATTTGTCGTTCTGCCCCTGAACAGGCAGTTAACCCACTGTTCCTAGGCCGTCATTGAAAATAAGAATTTGTTCTTAACTGACTTGCCTAGTAAAATAAAAAAAATAAAAACCCCCAGGACCAACCTTCCATGTTCAGCCTATTCTCGTACATTCAGCTGATAGCCAGGACAACAGGATTAACACAACGCTTGGAGACAACTGGAATTTAGGAGAATGGATGGAGTGTGTGTGTGCATGGAGTCAGTGCAAAAATATCAATAAAATAGAAGGGTCTCTGCAGATAGTCTGTGGAGCCATTCTGTTAGCTGTTTAGCAGCATTATGGTTGGGAGATAGAAGCTGTTCAGGAGCCTGTTGGTGTCAGACTTGTTGCTCCGGTGTGTATGAGACTCTGCTGTATCAGCTGTTTGTACAAAGGGAGAGGAGAGGTAAGTGCTGATCTCTGACTAATACTCTGTTGCCCCTGACACCGACAGAAACACCATCATCTGTTGCCCCTGACAACGACAGAAACACCATCATCTGTTGCCCCTGACAACGACAGAAACACCGTAATCTGTTGCCCCTGACACCGACAGAAACACCATCATCTGTTGCCCCTGACAACGACAGAAACACCATCATCTGTTGCCCCTGACACCGACAGAAACACCATCATCTGTTGCCCCTGACAACGACAGAAACACCATCATCTGTTGCCCCTGACAATGACAGAAACACCGTAATCTGTTGCCCCTGACACCGACAGAAACACCATCATCTGTTGCCCCTGACAATGACAGAAACACCATCATCTGTTGCCCCTGACACCGACAGAAACACCATCATCTGTTGCCCCTGACATCGACAGAAACACCATCATCTGTTGCCCCTGACACCGACAGAAACACCATCATCTGTTGCCCCTGACACCGACAGAAACACCATCATCTGTTGCCCCTGACACCGACAGAAACACCATCATCTGTTGCCCCTGACACCGACAGAAACACCATCATCTGTTGTCCCTGACACCGACAGAAACACCATCATCTGTTGCCCCTGACACCGACAGAAACACCATAATATGTTGCCCCTGACAACGACAGAAACACCGTAATCTGTTGCCCCTGACACTGACAGAATCACCATAATCTGTTGCCCCTGACAATGACAGAAACACCATAATCTGTTGCCCCTGACAATGACAGAAACACCGTAATCTGTTGCCCCTGACAATGACAGAAACACCGTAATCTGTTGCCCCTGACAATGACAGAAACACCGTAATCTGTTGCCCCTGACAACGACAGAAACAGCGTAATCTGTTGCCCCTGACAATGGCAGAAACAGCGTAATCTTTTGCCCCTAACAATGACAGAAACACGGTAATCTGTTGTCCCTGGACCTTGACAGGAGAAACCCGACACAACATGATCTCAACCTACTGCCACATAGAAAGTTGCCATAACAACAGAAACACTGTAATCTGTGACCCTGGACCAGATGACAGACTCACCCTACTGCCACATAATATGGTTTATATTTAGTATAATGTATACTGTATGTTCAGCCAGACAGGAACATCAGTACCTGATGCAATGTCACAATGTCAGACAGTCTTAACCTCTTCTGACAACAGGTTGAATATATGAATGGAGGAGAGGAGAGAGGAGAGGTCTCTCTCTCTCTCTCTCTCTCTCTCTCTCTCTCTCTCTCTCTCTCTCTCTCTCTCGCTCTATGTACATACTGTATAAATCCACATTTCTGTCCACATTGTGATAATGTATTTTCAAAACAGCTCCCCTCCTCCTCCTCTCTTCCACCCCCTCTCCTTCCTTCCATCCTCCTCTCCTTCCCTCCCCCTCTCATTCTCTCCCCTTCCCACCCCCTCCCATACCCTCCCCCTCTCCTTCCCTCCTCCTCTCCTTCCTCCTCCTCTCCTTCCCTCCTCCTCTCCTTCCCTCCCCCTCTCCCTCTCCTTCCCTCCTCCTCTCCTTCCCCCCCTCTCCTTCCCTCCTCCTCTCATCTCTCCTCCTCTCTTCCTCCTCCTCTCCTTCACTCCCCTTCCCACCCCCTCTCCTT
This sequence comes from Oncorhynchus nerka, assembly GCF_034236695.1. Taxonomy (NCBI): domain Eukaryota; kingdom Metazoa; phylum Chordata; class Actinopteri; order Salmoniformes; family Salmonidae; genus Oncorhynchus; species Oncorhynchus nerka. The sequence continues at coordinate 261,478 of NW_027040484.1, forward strand.
CCCTCCTCCTTTCCTTCCCTCCTCCTCTCCTTCCCTCCTTCACTCTTCCTCCTCCTCTCCTTCCCTCCTCCTCTCCTTCCCTCCCCCTCTCCTTCCCTCCTCCTCTCCTTCCTCCTCCTCTCCTTCCCTCCTCCACTCTTCCTCCACTCATGACCAGCTGAGAATTAAGGAGATTTTACAGGAAGAAGAAAGTAACAGATTTGATTGGCAGAGTTCTCTCTTTTCCCATCAAACACTCCCCCTTTTCTCTCTTTGTCCTTTAACGGAATCCCTCCATCACTCACACCTTCACTTCCCTCCCAAATACAGTGTGTGTGTGTCTCTCTCTCTCTGTGTGTGTGTGTGTGTGTGTGTGTGTGTGTGTGTGTGTGTGTGTGTGTGTGTGTGTGTGTGCGCGTGAGAGAGAGAGAGAGAGAGAGAGGGAAAGAGAGAGAGAGAGAGAAACCTAACCTTCCCTCCTCCACTCTTCCTCCTCCTCTCTCCCTCCTCTTCTCTCCCTCCTCCTCTCCATCCATCCTCCTCTCTTCCTCTTCCTCTCCTCTCCTTCCCTCCTCCTCTCTTCCTCCTCCTCTCCATCCCTCCTCCTCTCTTCCTCTCCCCTCTCCTTCCCTCCTCCCTCTCCTCCTCCTCTCCTCCCCCTCTCCTTCCTCCCCCTCCTCTTCCTCCCCCTCCTCCTTCCCTCCTCCTCTCCTCCCTCTCCTCTCTCCTTCCCTCCTCCTCTCCTCCCTCCTCCCTCCTCCTTCCTCCTCCTCCTCTCCATCTTCCCTCCCTCCTCTCCTCTCCTCCCTCCTCCTCCTCCTCCTCTCTCCATCCCTCTCCTCCTCTCTCTCCCTCCCTCCTTCCCCCCTCCTCTCTTCCCTCCTCCCTCTCCTTCCCTCCCCTCTCCTTCCCTCCTCCTCTCTTCCTCCTCCTCCCTCTCCTTCCCTCCCCTCCTTCCTTCCTCCTCCTCCCTCTTCCCTCCTCTCTCTACTTCCTCTCCCCCTCCCCTCTCCTCCTCTCCTCCTCCTCTCCTTCCCTCCTCCCTCTCCTTCCCTCCTCCTCTCCTCTTCCTCCTCCTCCTCTCCCTCCTCCTCCTCTCTTCCCTCTTCCCCTCCTCCCTCCTTCCTCCTCCTCTCCTTCCCTCCCCTCTCTCTTTCCCTCCTCCTCTCCTTCCTCCTCCTCTCTCTTCCTCCCCCCTCCTTCCTCCTCCTCCTTCCCCTCTCCTCCCTCCCCCCTCCTTCCCATCTCCTTCCTCCTCTCCTTCCCTCCTCCTCTCTTCCTCCCCTCTACTTCCCTCCCCCTCTCCTTCCCTCCTCTCTCCTTCCCTCCTCCTCTCCTCCCTCCTCCTCTCTTCCTCCCCTCCTTCCCTCCCCCTCCTTCCCTCCTCATCTCCTTCCCTCCTCCTCTCCTTCCCTCCTCCTCTCTTCCTCCTCCTCTCTTCCTCCTGCTTATCTCTCTCTATTTTTACTGGTTCTTCCTGTGAGACTCTTTGCCTTCTCCTCTCTCAAACAAACTTAAAGGAGAAAGAGAGGGAGAGGTGAAGAGGAATGAAGGGAGAGAAGGAAGATACACCCTCTCTATGGTCCTGGGCATGGTATGAATGAAGGAAGCTCTACTGACATGGTCAGGTTGGTCAGATGGTCAGGACTTGGCCAGAAAGCTTGGGAGGAAGTTGCTATGTTGTTACAGATGCTCCACAGTAGTCAGGACATGCTTACAGATTGCTATGCTGTACAGATGCTCCACACGAATACAGAAACAACATCAACACAACACATCCCAGGGCACACCTGGTGAAAACAGCCAACCACCAATCAAGTTCAGTTTGATTGACAATGCCCCCCCCCGCTCGCTCAGTGAGTCCAAACAAACTAAGTTAGAGCAATCAACAACACTTTTTTTTTAAATCAAACTTACTACAGTAATGTTGGGTGCTCTCCAGACGTTTCCATAGAGACCAAGATGGGCCGGGTTGCCATGGAAACTAACTGCCAGCAGAAGCATGCGGCAGGGAGGAAGGGAGAGAGGGAGGAGAAGGAGAGGAGGTTGGTCGGCCCCCTCAGATCATACTGATCACTATTTAACCCAGCATATTTACAGACACACTCAGTGTGTGTGAGAGTGAGGGAGTGTCTGAATGTTTTTATCATGTAGCATCTGTCTTGTAATGTATATGTATGTGTCATACACTGGGCCAGTTGTTTATCTTTGTTGAGCTGATATATTCTCACTACTATCATTCCTAAACTGACAGCATTGTGTATTACATCACAGATTCATGTGTATCACATCACAGATTCATGTGTATCACATCACAGATTCATGTGTACCACATCACAGATTCATGTGTATCACATCACAGATTCATGTGTACCACATCACAGATTCATGTGTATCACATCACAGATTCATGTGTACCACATCACAGATTCATGTGTATCACATCACAGATTCATGTGTATCACATCACAGATTCATGTGTATCACATCACAGATTCATGTGTATCACATCACAGATTCATGTGTATCACATCACAGATTCATGTGTATCACATCACAGATTCATGTGTATTACATCACAGATTCATGTGTATCACATCACAGATTCATGTGTATCACATCACAGATTCATGTGTATCACATCACAGATTCATGTGTATCACATCACAGATTCATGTGTATCACATCACAGATTCATGTGTATCACATCACATATTCATGTGTATCACATCACAGATTCATGTGTATCACATCACAGATTCATGTGCACCACATCACAGATTCATGTGTATCACATCACATATTCATGTGTACCACATCACAGATTCATGTGCACCACATCACAGATTCATGTGTTCCACATCACAGATTCATGTGTATCACATCACATATTCATGTGTACCACATCACAGATTCATGTGCACCACATCACAGATTCATGTGTTCCACATCACAGATTCATGTGTATCACATCACATATTCATGTGTACCACATCACAGATTCATGTGTATCACATCACAGATTCATGTGTATCACATCACAGAACCCATCACAGATTCATATGTACCCCATCTGTCTGCTACTTACCCAATAACGGACCATTAGGATGAAAAGCCTTGTCAGATCAGGAGGTGATGAGTGTCTTTGTCTGTTACCTAGCGGATCCTACACTAATACACACATACAACCCACATACCCTTTAGAAGTGTCTGTTACCTAGAGGATCCTACACTAATACACAACACAACCCACATACCCTTTAGAAGTGTCTGTTCTGTTACCTAGCGGATCCTACACTAATACACAACCCACATACCCTTTAGAAGTGTCTGTTACCTAGCGGATCCTACACTAATACACAACCCACATACCCTTTAGAAGTGTCTGTTACCTAGCGGATCCTGTTACCCTTTAGAAGTGTCTGTTACCTAGCGGATCCTACACTAATACACAACCCACATACCCTTTAGAAGTGTCTGTTACCTAGCGGATCCTACACTACAACCAATAGTGTCTGTTACCAGCGGATCCCATATACACCACACAACCCATATACCCTTTAGAAGTGTCTGTTACCTAGCGGATCCTACACTAATACACACACAACCCACATACCCTTTAGAAGTGTCTGTTACCTAGCGGATCCTACACTAATACACAACCCACATACCCTTTAGAAGTGTCTGTTACCTAGCGGATCCTTTAGAAGTGTCTGTTACCTAATACACTAATACACAACCCATATACCCTTTAGAAGTGTCTGTTACCTAGCGGATCCTACACTAATACACAACCCATATACCCTTTAGAAGTGTCTGTTACCTAGCGGATCCTACACTAATACACAACCCACATACCCTTTAGAAGTGTCTGTTACCTAGCGGATCCTACACTAATACACAACCCACATACCCTTTAGAAGTGTCTGTTACCTAGCGGATCCTACACTAATACACACAACCCACATACCCTTTAGAAGTGTCTGTTACCTAGCGGATCCTACACTAATACACCACAACCCATATACCCTTTAGAAGTGTCTGTTACCTAGCGGATCCTACACTAATACACAACCCACATACCCTTTAGAAGTGTCTGTTACCTAGCGGATCCTACACTAATACACCACACAACCCATATACCCTTTAGAAGTGTCTGTTACCTAGCGGATCCTACACTAATACACCACACAACCCATATACCCTTTAGAAGTGTCTGTTACCTAGCGGATCCTACACTAATACACCACACAACCCACATACCCTTTAGAAGTGTCTGTTACCTAGCGGATCCTACACTAATACACAACCCATATACCCTTTAGAAGTGTAATGTTACCTAGCGGATCCTACGGATCCTACAGTGTCTAATACGGATCCTACACAACCCATATACCCTTTAGAAGTGTCTGTTACCTAGCGGATCCTACACTAATACACCACACAACCCATATACCCTTTAGAAGTGTCTGTTACCTAGCGGATCCTACACTAATACACAACCCACATACCCTTTAGAAGTGTCTGTTACCTAGCGGATCCTACACTAATACACAACCCACATACCCTTTAGAAGTGTCTGTTACCTAGCGGATCCTACACTAATACGGATCCACACTAATACCCACATACCCTTTAGAAGTGTCTGTTACCTAGCGGATACCCTTTAGAAGTGTCTGTTATAGCGGATCCTACACTAATACACAACCCACATACCCTTTAGAAGTGTGTCTGTTACCCTTTAGAAGTGTCTGCGGATCCTACACTAATACACAACCCACATACCCTTTAGAAGTGTCTGTTACCTAGCGGATCCTACACAACCCACATACTTTAATACGGACCACAACCCACATACCCTTTAGAAGTGTCTGTTACCTAGCGGATCCTACACTAATACACAACCCACATACCCTTTAGAAGTGTCTGTTACCTAGCGGATCCTACACTAATACACCACACAACCCATATACCCTTTAGAAGTGTCTGTTACCTAGCGGATCCTACACCACACAACCCATATACCCTTTAATAGCGGATCCTACACTAATACACAACACACACATACCCTTTAGAACCCCGGACATACCCTTTAGAAGTGTCTGTTACCTAGCGGATCCTACACTAATACACCACCACCCAACCTTTAGAAGTGTCTGTTATCCCCTTTAGAAGTGTCTGTTACTGTTAGCGGATCCTACACACTAATACACCACACAACCCATATACACAACCCACATACCCTTTAGAAGTGTCTGTTACCTAGCGGATCCTACACTAATACACCACACAACCCACATACCCTTTAGAAGTGTCTGTTACCTAGCGGATCCTACACTAATACACCACACAACCCACATACCCTTTAGAAGTGTCTGTTACCTAGCGGATCCTACACTAATACACCACACAACCCATATACCCTTTAGAAGTGTCTGTTACCTAGCGGATCCTACACTAATACACAACCCACATACCCTTTAGAAGTGTCTGTTACCTAGCGGATCCTACACTAATACACCACATACCCCACATACCCTTTAGAAGTGTCTGTTACCTAGCGGATCCTACACTAATACACAACCCACATACCCTTTAGAAGTGTCTGTTACCTAGCGGATCCTACACTAATACACAACCCACATACCCTTTAGAAGTGTCTGTTACCTAGCGGATCCTACACTAATACACAACCCACATACCCTTTAGAAGTGTCTGTTACCTAGCGGATCCTACACTAATACACCACACAACCCATATACCCTTTAGAAGTGTCTGTTACCTAGCGGATCCTACACTAATACACAACCCATATACCCTTTAGAAGTGTCTGTTACCTAGCGGATCCTACACTAATACACCACATACCCCACATACCCTTTAGAAGTGTCTGTTACCTAGCGGATCCTACACTAATACACAACCCACATACCCTTTAGAAGTGTCTGTTACCTAGCGGATCCTACACTAATACACAACCCACATACCCTTTAGAAGTGTTAGAAACAGTATTTAGCTTCTTATAACAAATGTCAGACATTTCTAATCCATACAGGGCCTCATCTTTAAGCCTCACCGAACCCCCGGCATGTTTTCACCACCTAATCAACAAAAAAAAGCCATGACTTATCTGTCAGATATTGAAAAATGTATTATATTATTACATGTAGTATAATGTATTATATTATTACATGTAGTATAATGTATTATATTATTACATGTAGTATAATGTATTATATTATTACATGTAGTATAATGTATTATATTATTACATGTAGTATAATGTATTATATTATTACATGTAGTATAATGTATTATATTATTACATGTAGTATAATGTATTATATTATTACATGTAGTATAATGTATTATATTATTACATGTAGTATAATGTATTATATTATTACATGTAGTATAATGTATTATATTATTACATTGTGTCATTTTTAAGAGAGCCAAGAGATGGATGAGATGAGACTTTGTCGTCTGTTAGACCCCATTACACAGGGAATGTTCATTAGGACCCAATCAGAACAGAAGAACATTCTGGTAAAGGTTGTATGTCTCTGTCAAGATAAACATCCATGACGGTCTGCCAAATGAGTTCTCACAAAATGGAGCTGAATACATATTGCATTTAAGTCTGTTTTTTCTTCTCTTGATCTGATTGCACTTCATTTGCAGGGAATCAAACGAGTCCCATGGCTAGTCGAAATATGCATTTCCTTCAAAATTCATTGAGATCTTTCTTTTAAAACATTTAGTTTGATAGATGGTTTGAAAAGCCTTCATATCAGCAACACAAGCAGACAAAACGAATAAGCTAGCGCTAGCCCTCACCCACCCTACACTAGACACCTTCACCTCTTGACGAGGCTTGTCTCAGGAAGAAACTCATGACCAGCTGAGCGCTAGCCCTCACCCACCCTACACTAGACACCTGCACCTCTTGACGAGGCCTTTCTCAGGAAGACACTCATGACCAGCTCACCCACCCTACACTAGACACCTTCACCTCTTGACGAGGCCTTTCTCAGGAAGACACTCATGACCAGCTCACCCGCCCTACACTAGACACCCTCACCTCTCCTTCCCTCCACCTCTCTTCCTCCTCCTCTCCTTCTCTCCCCTTCCCTCCTCCTCTCCTTCCCTCCTCCTCTCCTTCCCTCCTTCTCTCTTCCTCCTCTCCTTCCCTCCTTCACTCTTCCTCCTCCTCTCCTTCCCTCCTCCACTCTTCCTCCTCCTCCTCTCCTTCCCTCCTCCACTCTTCCTCCTCCTCTCCTTCCCTCCTTCACTCTTCCTCCTCCTCTCCTTCCCTCCTTCACTCTTCCTCCTCCTCTCCTTCCCTCGTCCACTCTTCCTCCTCCTCGCCTTCCCTCGTCCACTCTTCCTCCTCCTCTCCTTCCCTCCTTCACTCTTCCTCCTCCTCTCCTTCCCTCGTCCACTCTTCCTCCTCCTCTCCTTCCCTCGTCCACTCTTCCTCCTCCTCTCCTTCCCTCCTCCACTCTTCCTCCTCTCTTCCTCCTCCTCTCCTTCACTCCCCTTCCCACCCCCTCTCCTTCCCTCCTCCTTTCCTTCCCTCCTCCTCTCCTTCCCTCCTTCACTATTCCTCCTCCTCTCCTTCCCTCCTTCACTCTTCCTCCTCCTCTCCTTCCCTCGTCCACTCTTCCTCCTCCTCTCCTTCCCTCGTCCACTCTTCCTCCTCCTCTCCTTCCCTCCTTCACTCTTCCTCCTCCTCTCCTTCCCTCGTCCACTCTTCCTCCTCCTCTCCTTCCCTCCTCCACTCTTCCTCCTCCTCTCCTTCCCTCCTCCACTCTTCCTCCACTCTTCCTCCTCTCTTCCTCCTCCTCTCCTTCACTCCCCTTCCCACCCCCTCTCCTTCCCTCCTCCTCTCCTTCCCTCCTCCACTCTTCCTCCACTCATGACCAGCTGAGAATTAAGGAGATCTTACAGGAAGAAGAAAGTAACAGATTTGATTGGCAGAGTTCTCTCTTTTCCCATCAAACACTCCCCCTTTTCTCTCTTTGTCCTTTAACGGGATCCCTCCATCACTCACACCTTCACTTCCCTCCCAAATACAGTGTGTGTGTGTCTCTCTCTCTGTGTGTGTGTGTGTGTGTGTGTGTGTGTGTGTGTGTGTGTGTGTGTGTGTGTGTGTGTGTGTGGTGTGTGTGTGTGTGTGTGGTGTGTATGTGTGGTGTGTATGTGTGTGTGGTGTGTGTGTGTGTGTGTGTGTGTGTGTGTGTGTGTGTGTGTGTGTGTGTGTGTGTGTGTGTGTGTGTGTGTGTGTGTGTGTGTGTGTGTGTGTGTGTGTGTGTGTGTGTGTGTGTGTGTGTGTGTGTGTGTGTGTGTGTGTGGTGTGTGTGTGTGTGTGTGTGTGTGTGTGTGTGTGTGTGTGTGTGTGTGTGTGTGTGTGTGTGTGTGTGTGTGTGTGTGTGTGTGTTTGTGTGTGTGTGTGTGTGTGTGTGTGTGTGTGTGTGTGTGTGTGTGTGTGTGTGTGTGTATGTGTGTGTGTGTGTGTGTGTGTGTGTGAGAGAGAGAGAGAGAAACCTACTCCTGAGAGATTGCACTAGCTAACTCCATCGGTGTGCTACCAAGCAGAACACAGTAGTCTGGACAAGGTTCCAAATTCTAAAACGCCATTCAAGATTCCACCTGTAGAGCCACAACCTCACAGAGTATTCACCCAGTCAGAATACAGTTAGACTCTGATTCCACCTGTAGAGCCACAACCTCACAGAGTATTCACCCAGTCAGAATACAGTTAGACTCTGATCCCACCTGTAGAGCCACAACATCACAGAGTATTCACCCAGTCAGAATACAGTTAGACTCTGATTCCACCTGTAGAGCCACAACCTCACAGAGTATTCACCCAGTCAGAATACAGTTAGACTCTGATTCCACCTGTAGAGCCACAACCTCACAGAGTATTCACCCAGTCAGAATACAGTTAGACTCTGATTCCACCTGTAGAGCCACAACACAAGTATTCACCCAGTCAGAATACAGTTAGACTCTGATTCCACCTGTAGAGCCACACTCCAGTCAGAATACAGTTAGACTCTGATTCCACCTGTAGAGCCACAACCTCACAGAGTATTCACCCAGTCAGAATACAGTTAGACTCTGATTCCACCTGTAGAGCCACAACCTCACAGAGTATTCACCCAGTCAGAATACAGTTAGACTCTGATTCCACCTGTAGAGCCACAACCTCACAGAGTATTCACCCAGTCAGAATACAGTTAGACTCTGATTCCACCTGTAGAGCCACAACATCACAGAGTATTCACCCAGTCAGAATACAGTTAGACTCTGATTCCACCTGTAGAGCCACAACCTCACAGAGTATTCACCCAGTCAGAATACAGTTAGACTCTGATTCCACCTGTAGAGCAGTTCCACTGGATGTCATAAGGTGAAAGCACCAATTTGTAAGTCGCTCTGGATAAGAGCGTCTGCTAAATGACTTAAATGTAAATGTAAATGTAGAGCCACAACATCACAGAGTATTCACCCAGTCAGAATACAGTTAGACTCTGATTCCACCTGTAGAGCCACAACCTCACAGAGTATTCACCCAGTCAGAATACAGTTAGACTCTGATCCCACCTGTAGAGCCACAACCTCACAGAGTATTCACCCAGTCAGAATACAGTTAGACTCTGATCCCAAATGGCACCCTAATCTCTTTTATAGTGCACTACGTTTGACCAGAGCCCTGTGGGCCTTAGTGCACTATGAAGGGAAAGGGTGCCATTTGAGAGCCAGACCCTATCTACACTGATACACTGGACTTGATCTATCTCTACAGGCTTTAACCACTGTATCTCAATGTACACACACACACACACCAACACACACACGCACGCACACACACACACACACACACACACACACACACACACACACACACACACACACACACACACACACACACACACACACACACACACACACACACACACACACACACACACACCAATCCAGCAGTCTGATAAGATTTTCATTATGTGTGTGTGTGTATGTGTGTCTGTGTGTGTGTATGTATGTGTGAGAGAGTGTGTGTGTGTGTGTGTGTGTCTGTGTCTGTGTCTGTGTGTGTGTGTGTGTGGATCCTTACATGTGGTAGCTGTCAGGGGGAATTGTAACAGACATCATATTAGTGATAATGAGCTCCCATGATTCCTTTCTCTGGGTTGGCACACACGCATGTCGCCACAGTTTCCTCGTGTCTCATACTAATGACATTCCCCTCTCATTACATACACAGACAAATGGGACACATTCAAAGCCAGTTCTCTACCACCATAGACATTAAGTTAAATCAGCCTTTGAGGCGGCCAAATATGACAGCCTGTAGCCATCTTGAAAATAGTGAATATCTGTAGCCATCTTGAAAATAGCTAATATCTGTAGCCATCTTGAAAATAGTGAATATCTGTAGCCATCTTGAAAATAGCTAATATCCGTAGCCATCTTGAAAATAACTCATATCTGTAGCCATCTTGAAAATAGCTCATATCTGTAGCCATCTTGAAAATAGCTCATATCTGTAGCCATCTTGAAAATAGCTAATATCTGTAGCCACCTTGAAAATAACTAATATCTGTAGCCATCTTGAAAATAACTAATATCTGTAGCCATCTTGAAAATAACTAATATCTGTAGCCATCTTGAAAATAACTAATATCTGTAGCCACCTTGAAAATAACTAATATCTGTAGCCATCTTGAAAATAACTAATATCTGTAGCCACCTTGAAAATAACTAATATCTGTAGCCACCTTGAAAATAACTAATATCTGTAGCCATCTTGAAAATAACTAATATCTGTAGCCACCTTGAAAATAACTAATATCTGTAGCCATCTTGAAAATAGCAGAAGTCAACTGTACTGATAGAGAGTTGTCACAGTTGTGGGATTTACAGTACCTGGCCTCCATCACATCCCATAAACATGGACACCTACAGTACCTGGCCTCCATCACATCCCATAAACATGGACACCTACAGTACCTGGCCTCCATCACATCCCATAAACATGGACACTTACAGTACCTGGCCTCCATCACATCCCATAAACATGGACACCTACAGTACCTGGCCTCCATCACATCCCATAAACATGGACACCTACAGTACCTGGCCTCCATCACATCCCATAAACATGGACACCTACAGTACCTGGCCTCCTCATAAACATCACATCCCATAAACATGGACACCTACAGTACCTGGCCTCCATCACATCCCATAAACATGGACACCTACAGTACCTGGCCTCCATCACATCCCATAAACATGGACACCTACAGTACCTGGCCTCCATCACATCCCATAAACATGGACACCTACAGTACCTGGCCTCCATCACATCCCATAAACATGGACACCTACAGTACCTGGCCTCCATCACATCCCATAAACATGGACACCTACAGTACCTGGCCTCCATCACATCCCATAAACATGGACACCTACAGTACCTGGCCTCCATCACATCCCATAAACGTGGACACTTACAGTACCTGGCCTCCATCACATCCCATAAACGTGGACACTTACAGTACCTGGCCTCCATCACATCCCATAAACATGGACACTTACAGTACCTGGCCTCCATCACATCCCATAAACATGGACACCTACAGTACCTGGCCTCCATCACATCCCATAAATGTGGACACTTACAGTACCTGGCCTCCATCACATCCCATAAACATGGACACCTACAGTACCTGGCCTCCATCACATCCCATAAACGTGGACACCTACAGTACCTGGCCTCCATCACATCCCATAAACATGGACACTTACAGTACCTGGCCTCCATACTATGACAGAGCAGGTAGTTAACGATGGCCCATAGCAAAAGCCCCAGTGGTCCTGCCCAGAAAACCATCACTCACTAGGTGACCAAGGAAGAGGTAGGGGCCGAACACACACAGGAGAATTACACCCCTCCCTCCATCAGTCTCTCTACCTCTCTCTCTCCACCTCCATCCATCCCTATCTCTACCCTGTCTCCCTGCTCATACATACATCCTTCTCTCCACCTCCATCCATCCTTATCTCTACCCTGTCTCCCTGCTCATACATCTATACACCCCTCCCTCCATCAGTCTCTCTACCTCTCTCTCTCCACCTCCATCCATCCCTATCTCTACCCCTCCCTCCCTGCTCATACATACATCCCTCTCTCAACCTATCCCCTCCTCCCTCTCTCAACCTATCCCCTCCTCCCTTTCTCCCTCTCTCAACCTATCCCCTCCTCCCTCCTCCCTCTCTCAACCTATCCCCTCCTCCCTCTCTCAACCTATCCCCTCCTCCCTCTCTCAACCTATCCCCTCCTCCCTCTCTCAACCTATCCCCTCCTCCCTCTCTCTCAACCTATCCCCTCCTCCCTCCTCCCTCTCTCAACCTATCCCCTCCTCCCTCTCTCTCAACCTATCCCCTCCTCCCTCTCTCTCAACCTATCCCCTCCTCCCTCTCTAAGCCTATCCCCTCCTCCCTTTCTCCCTGTAGATGATTCAGGTATAAATTCACTTGAGCTAAACATTTAATTTGATTAACTCCAGATAAACATCTAATTACATTGACTACAGCGCAACACATTATTTCAGTGCTTCACTCCACAAGTTGTATTTACTCATCACTACCTGGGCCCAGATGAGCTGACAGTGATTGTGTTACAGGGCCCAGATGATCTGACAGTGATTGTGTTACAGGGCCCAGATGAGCTGACAGTGATTGTGTTACAGAGCCCAGATGAGCTGACAGTGATTGTGTTACAGGGCCCAGATGATCTGACAGTGATTGTGTTACAGGGCCCAGATGAGCTGACAGTGATTGTGTTACAGGGCCCAGATGATCTGACAGTGATTGTGTTACAGGGCCCAGATGAGCTGACAGTGATTGTGTTACAGGGCCCAGATGAGCTGACAGTGATTGTGTTACAGGGCCCAGATGAGCTGACAGTGATTGTGTTACAGGGCCCAGATGAGCTGACAGTGATTGTGTTACAGGGCCCAGATGAGCTGACAGTGATTGTGTTACAGGGCCCAGATGAGCTGACAGTGAATGCGTTACAGGGCCCAGATGAGCTGACAGTGAATGCGTTACAGGGCCCAGATGAGCTGACAGTGACTGTGTTACAGGGCCCAGATGAGCTGACAGTGATTGTGTTACAGGGCCCAGATGAGCTGACAGTGAATGCGTTACAGGGCCCAGATGAGCTGACAGTGACTGTGTTATAGGGCCCAGATGAGCTGACAGTGAATGCGTTACAGGGCCCAGATGAGCTGACAGTGATTGTGTTACAGGGCCCAGATGAGCTGACAGTGATTGCGTTACAGAGCCCATTGGGGTCTGGTCAAACGTAGTGCACTATGTAGGGAATAGGGTGAAATTTGGGCCGCATTCTCACTCCCACTAGTCTGGAATGACAATCTGAACACTACCTGGGTGGGATGTGGACTATATTCTCCTTGTGCGTTCCACAATGTTGCCTGGGGCACTAGCTCTCAGGAGAGAGAGACACAGAGAGAGAGACAGGGAGAGAGACAGGGAGAGAGACAGGGAGAAAGACAGGGAGAGAGATCTGACCACTGTGATTGATAGAAAACTGAGGAAAACATTGACTAGGTACAGACTCAGAGAGGACAGTCTGGCTATAGAGACCGGTTGTCACAGACAAACCTGGCTGCCCAGAGAGGACAGGCTGTGCTCACTCTGCTCCAGGGGAGAGGTAGAGACAGAGCTGCATTTCGAATTACACTGTGACAAATACTCAGACCAAAGAGAATATTTCTTTCCCAAATTATAATTCAATACAAAGAATTTGAAACTATAAGAGATGAAGAAAAAATAAAATATTTATTGGGTAAAAAGCCAAAATGTGCAGTTTTGGCAGCCAAATATGTGTCCTCCTGCCAGAACCTGAGGGACAGCCAGTGAAAAGTGCAAAGTAATGTCGATAATATTTCCCATCTGGTTTTGTTTTGTCTTTCATACCATGTCATGTGTCTTCTCAGTCATGTTGACACTGGTCTACTACCAGGTCATGTGTCTTCTCAGTCATGTTGACACTGGTCTACTACCAGGTCATGTGTCTTCTCAGTCATGTTGACACTGGTCTACTACCAGGTCATGTGTCTTCTCAGTCATGTTGACACTGGTCTACTACCAGGTCATGTGTCTTCTCAGTCATGTTGACACTGGTCTACTACCAGGTCATGTGTCTTCTCAGTCATGTTGACACTGGTCTACTACCAGGTCATGTGTCTTCTCAGTCATGTTGACACTGGTCTACTACCAGGTCATGTGTCTTCTCAGTCATGTTGACACTGGTCTACTACCAGGTCATGTGTCTTCTCAGTCATGTTGACACTGGTCTACTACCAGGTCATGTGTCTTCTCAGTCATGTTGACACTGGTCTACTACCAGGTCATGTGTCTTCTCAGTCATGTTGACACTGGTCCACTACCAGGTCATGTGTCTTCTCAGTCATGTTGACACTGGTCTACTACCAGGTCATGTGTCTTCTCAGTCATGTTGACACTGGTCTACTACCAGGTCATGTGTCTTCTCAGTCATGTTGACACTGGTCCACTACCAGGTCATGTGTCTTCTCAGTCATGTTGACACTGGTCCACTACCAGGTCATGTGTCTTCTCAGTCATGTTGACACTGGTCCACTACCAGGTCATGTGTCTTCTCAGTCATGTTGACACTGGTCCACTACCAGGTCATGTGTCTTCTCAGTCATGTTGACACTGGTCTACTACCAGGTCATGTGTCTTCTCAGTCATGTTGACACTGGTCTACTACCAGGTCATGTGTCTTCTCAGTCATGTTGACACTGGTCCACTACCAGGTCATGTGTCTTCTCAGTCATGTTGACACTGGTCCACTACCAGGTCATGTGTCTTCTCAGTCATGTTGACACTGGTCCACTACCAGGTCATGTGTCTTCTCAGTCATGTTGACACTGGTCTACTACCAGGTCATGTGTCTTCTCAGTCATGTTGACACTGGTCTACTACCAGGTCATGTGTCTTCTCAGTCATGTTGACACTGGTCTACTACCAGGTCATGTGTCTTCTCAGTCATGTTGACACTGGTCTACTACCAGGTCATGTGTCTTCTCAGTCATGTTGACACTGGTCTACTACCAGGTCATGTGTCTTCTCAGTCATGTTGACACTGGTCTACTACCAGGTCATGTGTCTTCTCAGTCATGTTGACACTGGTCTACTACCAGGTCATGTGTCTTCTCAGTCATGTTGACACTGGTCTACTACCAGGTCATGTGTCTTCTCAGTCATGTTGACACTGGTCCACTACCAGGTCATGTGTCTTCTCAGTCATGTTGACACTGGTCTACTACCAGGTCATGTGTCTTCTCAGTCATGTTGACACTGGTCTACTACCAGGTCATGTGTCTTCTCAGTCATGTTGACACTGGTCCACTACCAGGTCATGTGTCTTCTCAGTCATGTTGACACTGGTCTACTACCAGGTCATGTGTCTTCTCAGTCATGTTGACACTGGTCTACTACCAGGTCATGTGTCTTCTCAGTCATGTTGACACTGGTCCACTACCAGGTCATGTGTCTTCTCAGTCATGTTGACACTGGTCCACTACCATTGCTTTAATGTATAGTTATTCTCATTAATATTGTTGTTGTAGTTGCTGTTAATGGTAATCCCATGTCCACTACTACTATTATTATTGATGTTCTCATTAATATTGTAGTTGCTGTTAATGGTAACATGTCCACTACTACTATTATTATTGATGTTCTCATTAATATTGTAGTTGCTGTTAATGGTAACATGTCCACTACTACTATTATTATTGATGTTCTCATTAATATTGTAGTTGCTGTTAATGGTAACATGTCCACTACTACTATTATTATTGATGTTGGTCCCACCATTTATTTATATATAAATATATATATAGAGATATACAGAGAGAGAGGAGAGAAAGGGAAAGAGAGAGAGAGAGGGAGAGAGAGCGAGAGAGAGAGGAGAGAGAGGGAAAGAGAGAGAGAGAGAGAGGGAGAGAGAGAGAGAGAGTCAGTCAATAGGTTTCTATTTGGGAGTCAAACCACCTCACATAACCCCTGCTTTCTCAAGGCTGAACGGTCGAGTCTCGCTCCCCTAAGTCCTGACATGAGTAGCATGCATAGCATCGCCAATGAGGCTTAAAGAGTCAGTGACTGTTATTCTGGTGCTGGCTCCTCAGCCCAGGGACTGTTCTTCTGGTGCTGGCTCCTGAGCCCAGGGACTGTTCTTCTGGTGCTGGCTCCTCAGCCCAGGGACTGTTCTTCTGGTGCTGGCTCCTCAGCCCAGGGACTGTTCTTCTGGTGCTGGCTCCTCAGCCCAGGGACTGTTCTTCTGGTGCTGGCTCCTCAGCCCAGTGTATGTGTCTTCTGGTGCTGGCTCCTCAGCCCAGGGACTGTTCTTCTGGTGCTGGCTCCTCAGCCCAGTGTATGTGTCTTCTGGTGCTGACTCCTCAGCCCAGGGACTGTTCTTCTGGTGCTGGCTCCTCAGCCCAGTGTATGTGTCTTCTGGTGCTGACTCCTCAGCCCAGGGACTGTTCTTCTGGTGCTGGCTCCTCAGCCCAGTGTTATGTGTCTTCTGGTGCTGACTCCTCAGCCCAGGGACTGTTCTTCTGGTGCTGGCTCCTCAGCCTAGTGTATGTGTCTTCTGGTGCTGGCTCCTCAGCCCAGTGACTGTTCTTCTGGTGCTGGCTCCTCAGCCCAGGGACTGTTCTTCTGGTGCTGGCTCCTCAGCCTAGTGTATGTGTCTTCTGGTGCTGGCACCTCAGCCCAGTGTATGTGTCTTCTGGTGCTGGCTCCTCAGCCCAGGGACTGTTCTTCTGGTGCTGACTCCTCAGCCCAGGGACTGTTCATCTGGTGTTGACTCCTCAGCCCAGGGACTGTTCATCTGGTGCTGGCTCCTCAGCCCAGGGACTGTTCATCTGGTGCTGGTCATGCAGGTTTGAGGGGAGGATGGAGGGATGGAGGGGAATGAGACGGAGGGTGTGAGGGGAACACAACAGCTCGCGGCAACAATTAATGACACATTCCAAACTGCATATTCAGAGATATCAGAGGAGTTGTGTTATAGTGAAAAATCCCATCAATTACAATGTGGGTGAGTGGTGCTGGATGATAGGATGGATGAGGACAGAAGGACAGGGGGTGAAGAGATAGAGATGGAGGAGGGGACAGTCGAGGGAGGGAATGAGGGTTCGATAGAGAGAGAAAGACGGAGGGAGATTGAGTGAGAGAGAGAGAGAGAGAGAGAGAGAGGGAAACCACTGGCTAAATGAGAGGGAGGACATAGAGACTGTAGAACTGCAGAAACACACAGTGGAGGAGAGAGAGTGGGAGTTTCCACAAGCATCACTCTAACTCCTTCTTCTCCTTCAAAAATGTATCCCGGGGTGGCGAAGCCAGGTAGGAGACCTGCGCCAACTTCCTGTGCTTACCGGAGAGCGAGAGGGACCAGGCAGGCACTGTATTATGCTGTGGAGCCCCCGGTGTCCCCAGTGCGGGTGCATAGCCTGGTGCGGTACATTCCAGGTCCTCGTATCGGCCGGGCTAGAGTGGGCATCGAGCCAGGTAAGGTTGGGCAGGCTCGGTGCTCAAGAGCTCCAGTGCGCCTGCACAGTCCGGTCCAGGCTTCCTGTGTGTGTCCAGAGCCCAGTACTCCCTGTTCCTCCTCCCCGCACTCGCCCTGAGGTGCGTGTCTTCGGCCCAGTACCACCAGTGCCAGTACACTGTCGCGCCCTGGCCTTAGATATGTTTGTGTTCTTTATTATTTTGGTTAGGTCAGGGTGTGACATGGGGGATTTATGTGTTTTGTCTGGTCTAGGGGTTTCATATGTTTATGGGGCTGTTTCCTGTCTTTGTGTTCTCTGCACCAGATAGGGCTGTTTCCTGTCTTTGTGTTCTCTGCACCAGATAGGACTGTTTCCTGTCTTTGTGTTCTCTGCACCAGATTAGACTGTTTCCTGTCTTTGTGTTCTCTGCACCAGATTAGACTGTTTCCTGTCTTTGTGTTCTCTGCACCAGATAGGGCTGTTTCCTGTCTTTGTGTTCTCTGCACCAGATTAGACTGTTTCCTGTCTTTGTGTTCTCTGCACCAGATATGACTGTTTCCTGTATATGTGTTCTCTGCACCAGATAGGACTGTTTCCTGTCTTTGTGTTCTCTGCACCAGATAGGACTGTTTCCTGTCTTTGTGTTCTCTGCACCAGATAGGACTGTTTCCTGTCTTTGTGTTTCTGTCTGTTCACCAGATTAGACTGTTTCTGTCTTTGTGTCTTTGTGTTCTCTGCACCAGATTAGACTGTTTCCTGTCTTTGTGTTCTCTGCACCAGATAGGGCTGTTTCCTGTCTTTGTGTTCTCTGCACCAGATTAGACTGTTTCCTGTCTTTGTGTTCTCTGCACCAGATTAGACTGTTTCCTGTCTTTGTGTTCTCTGCACCAGATTAGACTGTTTCCTGTCTTTGTGTTCTCTGCACCAGATAGGGCTGTTTCCTGTCTTTGTGTTCTCTGCACCAGATTAGACTGTTTCCTGTCTCTTTGTGTTCCTGTCTTTGTGTTCTGCACCAGATTAGACTGTTTCCTGTCTTTGTGTTCTCTGCACCAGATAGGACTGTTTCCTGTCTTTGTGTTCTCTGCACCAGATAGGACTGTTTCCTGTCTTTGTGTTCTCTGCACCAGATAGGACTGTTTCCTGTCTTTGTGTTCTCTGCACCAGATAGGACTGTTTCCTGTCTTTGTGTTCTCTGCACCAGATAGGACTGTTTCCTGTCTTTGTGTTCTCTGCACCAGATAGGACTGTTTCCTGTCTTTGTGTTCTCTGCACCAGATAGGACTGTTTCCTGTCTTTGTGTTCTCTGCACCAGATAGGACTGTTTCCTGTCTTTGTGTTCTCTGCACCAGATTAGACTGTTTCTGTCTGTCTTTGTGTTCTCTGCACCAGATTAGACTGTTTCCTGTCTTTGTGTTCTCTGCACCAGATAGGACTGTTTCCTGTCTTTGTGTTCTCTGCACCAGATTAGACTGTTTCCTGTCTTTGTGTTCTCTGCACCAGATAGGACTGTTTCCTGTCTTTGTGTTCTCTGCACCAGATTAGACTGTTTCCTGTCTTTGTGTTCTCTGCACCAGATTAGACTGTTTCCTGTCTTTGTGTTCTCTGCACCAGATAGGGCTGTTTCCTGTCTTTGTGTTCTCTGCACCAGATAGGACTGTTTCCTGTCTTTGTGTTTCTCACCAGAGACTGTTTCCTGTCTTTGTGTTCTCTTAGACTGTTTCCTGTCTTTGTGTTCTCTGCACCAGATAGGACTGTTTCCTGTCTTTGTGTTCTCTGCACCAGATAGGACTGTTTCCTGTCTTTGTGTTCTCTGCACCAGATATGACTGTTTCCTGTCTTTGTGTTCTCTGCACCAGATTAGACTGTTTCCTGTCTTTGTGTTCTCTGCACCAGATAGGGCTGTTTCCTGTCTTTGTGTTCTCTGCACCAGATTAGACTGTTTCCTGTCTTTGTGTTCTCTGCACCAGATTAGACTGTTTCCTGTCTTTGTGTTCTCTGCACCAGATAAGGCTGTTTCCTGTCTTTGTGTTCTCTGCACCAGATAGGACTGTTTCCTGTCTTTGTGTTCTCTGCACCAGATTAGACTGTTTCCTGTCTTTGTGTTCTCTGCACCAGATAGGACTGTTTCCTGTCTTTGTGTTCTCTGCACCAGATAGGACTGTTTCCTGTCTTTGTGTTCTCTGCACCAGATTAGACTGTTTCCTGTCTTTGTGTTCTCTGCACCAGATAGGACTGTTTTGTCCTGTCTTTGTGTTCTCTGCACCAGATAGGACTGTTTCCTGTCTTTGTGTTCTCTGCACCAGATAGGACTGTTTCCTGTCTTTGTGTTCTCTGCACCAGATAGGACTGTTTCCTGTCTTTGTGTTCTCTGCACCAGATAGGACTGTTTCCTGTCTTTGTGTTCTCTGCACCAGATAGGACTGTTTCCTGTCTTTGTGTTCTCTGCACCAGATGTTTCCTGTCTTTGTGACTGTTTCCTGTCTTTGTGTTCTCTGCACCAGATTAGACTGTTTCCTGTCTTTGTGTTCTCTGCACCAGATAGGACTGTTTCCTGTCTTTGTGTTCTCTGCACCAGATAGAGATAGACTGTTTCCTGTCTTTGTGTTCTCTGCACCAGATAGGACTGTTTCCTGTCTTTGTGTTCTCTGCACCAGATAGGACTGTTTCCTGTCTTTTTGTGTTTTCTCTGCACCAGATTAGACTGTTTCCTGTCTTTGTGTTCTCTGCACCAGATTAGACTGTTTCCTGTCTTTGTGTTCTCTGCACCAGATAGGGACTGTTTCCTGTCTTTGTGTTCTCTGCACCAGATAGGACTGTTTCCTGTCTTTGTGTTCTCTGCACCAGATTAGACTGTTTCCTGTCTTTGTGTTCTCTGCACCAGATAGGGACTGTTTCCTGTCTTTGTGTTCAGATAGGGACTGTTTCTGCACCAGATTAGACTGTTTCCTGTCTTTGTGTTCTCTGCACCAGATTAGACTGTTTCCTGTCTTTGTGTTCTCTGCACCAGATAGGGCTGTTTCCTGTCTTTGTGTTCTCTGCACCAGATTAGACTGTTTCCTGTCTTTGTGTTCTCTGCACCAGATTAGACTGTTTCCTGTCTTTGTGTTCTCTGCACCAGATACTGTTTCCTGTCTTTGTGTTCTCTGCACCAGATAGGACTGTTTGTCCTGTCTTTGTGTTCTCTGCACTGCACTAGATTAGACTGTTTCCTGTCTTTGTGTTCTCTGCACCAGATAGGACTGTTTCCTGTCTTTGTGTTCTCTGCACCAGATCTGCACCACTGTTTCCTGTCTTTGTGTTCTCTGCACCAGATAGGACTGTTTCCTGTCTTTGTGTTCTCTGCACCAGATAGGACTGTTTCCTGTCTTTGTGTTCTCTGCACCAGATTAGACTGTTTCCTGTCTTTGTGTTCTCTGCACCAGATAGGGCTGTTTCCTGTCTTTGTGTTCTCTGCACCAGATAGGACTGTTTCCTGTCTTTGTGTTCTCTGCACCAGATTAGACTGTTTCCTGTCTTTGTGTTCTCTGCACCAGATAGGACTGTTTCCTGTCTTTGTGTTCTCTGCACCAGATAGGACTGTTTCCTGTCTTTGTGTTCTCTGCACCAGATAGGACTGTTTCCTGTCTTTGTGTTCTCTGCACCAGATAGGACTGTTTCCTGTCTTTGTGTTCTCTGCACCAGATTAGACTGTTTCCTGTCTTTGTGTTCTCTGCACCAGATTAGACTGTTTCCTGTCTTTGTGTTCTCTGCACCAGATAGGACTGTTTCCTGTCTTTGTGTTCTCTGCACCAGATAGGACTGTTTCCTGTCTTTGTGTTCTCTGCACCAGATAGACTGTTTCCTGTCTTTGTGTTCTCTGCACCAGATAGGACTGTTTCCTGTCTTTGTGTTCTCTGCACCAGATTAGACTGTTTCCTGTCTTTGTGTTCTCTGCACCAGATTAGACTGTTTCCTGTCTTTGTGTTCTCTGCACCAGATAGGGCTGTTTCCTGTCTTTGTGTTCTCTGCACCAGATAGGACTGTTTCCTGTCTTTGTGTTCTCTGCACCAGATTAGACTGTTTCCTGTCTTTGTGTTCTCTGCACCAGATAGGGCTGTTTCCTGTCTTTGTGTTCTCTGCACCAGATAGGACTGTTTCCTGTCTTTGTGTTCTCTGCACCAGATTAGACTGTTTCCTGTCTTTGTGTTCTCTGCACCAGATAGGACTGTTTCCTGTCTTTGTGTTCTCTGCACCAGATAGGACTGTTTCCTGTCTTTGTGTTCTCTGCACCAGATAGGACTGTTTCCTGTCTTTGTGTTCTCTGCACCAGATAGGACTGTTTCCTGTCTTTGTGTTCTCTGCACCAGATTAGACTGTTTCCTGTCTTTGTGTTCTCTGCACCAGATAGGACTGTTTCCTGTCTTTGTGTTCTCTGCACCAGATAGGACTGTTTCCTGTCTTTGTGTTCTCTGCACCAGATTAGACTGTTTCCTGTCTTTGTGTTCTCTGCACCAGATAGGACTGTTTCCTGTCTTTGTGTTCTCTGCACCAGATATGACTGTTTCCTGTCTTTGTGTTCTCTGCACCAGATAGGACTGTTTCCTGTCTTTGTGTTCTCTGCACCAGATAGGACTGTTTCCTGTCTTTGTGTTCTCTGCACCAGATAGGACTGTTTCCTGTCTTTGTGTTCTCTGCACCAGATAGGACT
This sequence comes from Oncorhynchus nerka, assembly GCF_034236695.1. Lineage (NCBI taxonomy): Eukaryota > Metazoa > Chordata > Actinopteri > Salmoniformes > Salmonidae > Oncorhynchus > Oncorhynchus nerka. The sequence continues at coordinate 283,768 of NW_027040484.1, forward strand.
GTTTCCTGTCTTGTGTTCTCTGCACCAGATATGACTGTTTCCTTGTGTTCTCTGCACCAGATTAGACTGTTTCCTGTCTTTGTGTTCTCTGCACCAGATAGACTGTTTCCTGTCTTTGTGTTTCTGCACCAGATAGACTGTTTCTGTCTTTGTGTTCTCTGCACCAGATAGGACTGTTTCCTGTCTTTGTGTTCTCTGCACCAGATAGGACTGTTTCCTGTCTTTGTGTTCTCTGCACCAGATAGGACTGTTTCCTGTCTTTGTGTTCTCTGCACCAGATTAGACTGTTTCCTGTCTTTGTGTTCTCTGCACCAGATTAGACTGTTTCCTGTCTTTGTGTTCTCTGCACCAGATAGGGCTGTTTCCTGTCTTTGTGTTCTCTGCACCAGATTAGACTGTTTCCTGTCTTTGTGTTCTCTGCACCAGATAGGACTGTTTCCTGTCTTTGTGTTCTCTGCACCAGATAGGGCTGTTTCCTGTCTTTGTGTTCTCTGCACCAGATAGGACTGTTTCCTGTCTTTGTGTTCTCTGCACCAGATTAGACTGTTTCCTGTCTTTGTGTTCTCTGCACCAGATAGGACTGTTTCCTGTCTTTGTGTTCTCTGCACCAGATAGGACTGTTTCCTGTCTTTGTGTTCTCTGCACCAGATAGACTGTTTCCTGTCTTTGTGTTCTCTGCACCAGATAGGACTGTTTCCTGTCTTTGACTGTTTCCTTCTTTGTGTTCTCTGCACCAGATTTGACTGTTTCCTGTCTTTGTGTTCTCTGCACCAGATAGGACTGTTTCCTGTCTTTGTGTTCTCTGCACCAGATAGGACTGTTTCCTGTCTTTGTGTTCTCTGCACCAGATAGGACTGTTTCCTGTCTTTGTGTTCTCTGCACCAGATAGGACTGTTTCCTGTCTTTGTGTTCTCTGCACCAGATAGACTGTTTCCTGTCTTTGTGTTCTCTGCACCAGATTAGACTGTTTCCTGTCTTTGTGTTCTCTGCACCAGATTAGACTGTTTCCTGTCTTTGTGTTCTCTGCACCAGATTAGGACTGTTTCCTGTCTTTGTGTTCTCTGCACCAGATTAGACTGTTTCTGTCTTTGTGTTCTCTGCACCAGATTAGACTGTTTCCTGTCTTTGTGTTCTCTGCACCAGATAGGGCTGTTTCCTGTCTTTGTGTTCTCTGCACCAGATAGGACTGTTTCCTGTCTTTGTGTTCTCTGCACCAGATTAGACTGTTTCCTGTCTTTGTGTTCTCTGCACCAGATAGGGCTGTTTCCTGTCTTTGTGTTCTCTGCACCAGATAGACTGTTTCCTGTCTTTGTGTTCTCTGCACCAGATTAGACTGTTTCTGTCTTTGTGTTCTCTGCACCAGATAGGACTGTTTCCTGTCTTTGTGTTCTCTGCACCAGATAGGACTGTTTCCTGTCTTTGTGTTCTCTGTTTAGACTGTTTCCTGTCTTTGTGTTCTCTGCACCAGATAGGACTGTTTCCTGTCTTTGTGTTCTCTGCACCAGATTAGACTGTTTCCTGTCTTTGTGTTCTCTGCACCAGATTAGACTGTTTCCTGTCTTTGTGTTCTCTGCACCAGATAGGGCTGTTTCCTGTCTTTGTGTTCTCTGCACCAGATTAGGACTGTTTCCTGTCTTTGTGTTCTCTGCACCAGATTAGACTGTTTCCTGTCTTTGTGTTCTCTGCACCAGATAGGGCTGTTTCCTGTCTTTGTGTTCTCTGCACCAGATAGGACTGTTTCCTGTCTTTGTGTTCTCTGCACCAGATTAGACTGTTTCCTGTCTTTGTGTTCTCTGCACCAGATAGGGGGCTGTTTCCTGTCTTTGTGTTCTCTGCACCAGATTAGGACTGTTTTTCTTTGTGTTCTCTGCACCAGTCTGTTTTTGTGTTCTCTGCACCAGATTAGACTGTTTCCTGTCTTTGTGTTCTCTGCACCAGATAGGACTGTTTCCTGTCTTTGTGTTCTCTGCACCAGATAGGACTGTTTCCTGTCTTTGTGTTCTCTGCACCAGATAGGACTGTTTCCTGTCTTTGTGTTCTCTGCACCAGATAGGACTGTTTCCTGTCTTTGTGTTCTCTGCACCAGATAGGACTGTTTCCTGTCTTTGTGTTCTCTGCACCAGATAGGACTGTTTCCTGTCTTTGTGTTCTCTGCACCAGATTAGACTGTTTCCTGTCTTTGTGTTCTCTGCACCAGATAGGACTGTTTCCTGTCTTTGTGTTCTCTGCACCAGATAGACTGTTTCCTGTCTTTGTGTTCTCTGCACCAGATAGGACTGTTTCCTGTCTTTGTGTTCTCTGCACCAGATAGGACTGTTTCCTGTCTTTGTGTTCTCTGCACCAGATAGGACTGTTTCCTGTCACCAGATAGGACTGTTTCCTGTCTTTGTGTTCTCTGCACCAGATATGACTGTTTCCTGTCTTTGTGTTCTCTGCACCAGATAGACTGTTTCCTGTCTTTGTGTTCTCTGCACCAGATAGGACTGTTTCCTGTCTTTGTGTTCTCTGCACCAGATAGGACTGTCTTTTCTCTGCACCAGTAGGACTGTTTTGTGTTCTCTGCACCAGATATGACTGTTTCCTGTCTTTGTGTTCTCTGCACCAGATAGGACTGTTTCCTGTCTTTGTGTTCTCTGCACCAGATAGGACTGTTTCCTGTCTTTGTGTTCTCTGCACCAGATAGGACTGTTTCCTGTCTTTGTGTTCTCTGCACCAGATATGACTGTTTCCTGTCTATGTGTTCTCTGCACCAGATTAGACTGTTTCCTGTCTTTGTGTTCTCTGCACCAGATTAGACTGTTTCCTGTCTTTGTGTTCTCTGCACCAGATAGGACTGTTTCCTGTCTTTGTGTTCTCTGCACCAGATATGACTGTTTCCTGTCTTTGTGTTCTCTGCACCAGATAGGACTGTTTCCTGTCTTTGTGTTCTCTGCACCAGATAGGACTGTTTCCTGTCTTTGTGTTCTCTGCACCAGATAGGACTGTTTCCTGTCTTTGTGTTCTCTGCACCAGATTAGACTGTTTCCTGTCTTTGTGTTCTCTGCACCAGATTAGACTGTTTCCTGTCTTTGTGTTCTCTGCACCAGATAGGGCTGTTTCCTGTCTTTGTGTTCTCTGCACCAGATTAGACTGTTTCCTGTCTTTGTGTTCTCTGCACCAGATTAGACTGTTTCCTGTCTTTGTGTTCTCTGCACCAGATAGGGCTGTTTCCTGTCTTTGTGTTCTCTGCACCAGATACTGTTTCCTGTCTTTGTGTTCTCTGACTGTTTCCTGTCTTTGTGTTCTCTGCACCAGATTAGACTGTTTCCTGTCTTTGTGTTCTCTGCACCAGATAGGACTGTTTCCTGTCTTTGTGTTCTCTGCACCAGATAGGACTGTTTCCTGTCTTTGTGTTCTCTGCACCAGATAGACTGTTTCCTGTCTTTGTGTTCTCTGCACCAGATAGGACTGTTTCCTGTCTTTGTGTTCTCTGCACCAGATAGGACTGTTTCCTGTCTTTGTGTTCTCTGCACCAGATAGGACTGTTTCCTGTCTTTGTGTTCTCTGCACCAGATAGGACTGTTTCCTGTCTTTGTGTTCTCTGCACCAGATAGGACTGTTTCCTGTCTTTGTGTTCTCTGCACCAGATAGGACTGTTTCCTGTCTTTGTGTTCTCTGCACCAGATAGGACTGTTTCCTGTCTTTGTGTTCTCTGCACCAGATAGGACTGTTTCCTGTCTTTGTGTTCTCTGCACCAGATAGGACTGTTTCCTGTCTTTGTGTTCTCTGCACCAGATAGACTGTTTCCTGTCTTTGTGTTCTCTGCACCAGATAGGACTGTTTCCTGTCTTTGTGTTCTCTGCACCAGATAGGACTGTTTCCTGTCTTTGTGTTCTCTGCACCAGATATGACTGTTTCCTGTCTTTGTGTTCTCTGCACCAGATTAGACTGTTTCCTGTCTTTGTGTTCTCTGCACCAGATAGACTGTTTCCTGTCTTTGTGTTCTCTGCACCAGATAGGACTGTTTCCTGTCTTTGTGTTCTCTGCACCAGATAGGACTGTTTCCTGTCTTTGTGTTCTCTGCACCAGATAGGACTGTTTCCTGTCTTTGTGTTCTCTGCACCAGATAGGACTGTTTCCTGTCTTTGTGTTCTCTGCACCAGATAGGACTGTTTCCTGTCTTTGTGTTCTCTGCACCAGATAGGACTGTTTCCTGTCTTTGTGTTCTCTGCACCAGACTGTTTCCTGTCTTTGTGCTGTTTCCTGTCTTTGTGTTCTCTGCACCAGATACTGTTTCCTGTCTTTGTGTTTCTGCACCAGATAGGACTGTTTCTGTCTTTGTGTTCTCTGCACCAGATAGACTGTTTCCTGTCTTTGTGTTCTCTGCACCAGATAGGACTGTTTCCTGTCTTTGTGTTCTCTGCACCAGATAGGACTGTTTCCTGTCTTTGTGTTCTCTGCACCAGATAGGACTGTTTCCTGTCTTTGTGTTCTCTGCACCAGATAGGACTGTTTCCTGTCTTTGTGTTCTCTGCACCAGATAGGACTGTTTCCTGTCTTTGTGTTCTCTGCACCAGATTAGACTGTTTCCTGTCTTTGTGTTCTCTGCACCAGATATGACTGTTTCCTGTCTATGTGTTCTCTGCACCAGATTAGACTGTTTCCTGTCTTTGTGTTCTCTGCACCAGATAGGACTGTTTCCTGTCTTTGTGTTCTCTGCACCAGATATGACTGTTTCCTGTCTTTGTGTTCTCTGCACCAGATTAGACTGTTTCCTGTCTTTGTGTTCTCTGCACCAGATTAGACTGTTTCGGGTTTTGCCACGTTTGTTGTTTTGAAATTGTGTTCATGTTTAGTTTCTCATATTAAAAACCATGAACTCTAACCACGCTGCATTTTGGTCCTCCTCTCCTTCGACGGAAGAAATCCGTGACAACCTCCTTCTCCCCTCGTTCACTCTACCTCCTCCTTCCCTCGTTCACTCTACCTCCTTCTCCCCTCATTCACTCTACCTCCTCCTTCCCTCGTTCACTCTACCTCCTTCTCCCCTCGTTCACTCTACCTCCTCCTTCCCTCGTTCACTCTACCTCCTTCTCCCCTCATTCACTCTACCTCCTCCTCCCCTCGTTCACTCTCTCTGTGGTACAGCTCTCTGTGGTACAGCTCTCTGTCTACAGCCTAGTGGTACAGCTCTCTGTGGTACAGCTCTCTGTCTACAGCCTAGTGGTACAGCTCTCTGTCTACAGCCTAGTGGTACAGCTCTCTGTGGTACAGCTCTCTGTCTACATCCTAGTGGTACAGCTCTCTGTGGTACAGCTCTCTGTCTACAGCTCCTACAGTGGTACAGCTCTGTCTACAGCCTAGTGGTACAGCTCTCTGTGGTACAGCTCTCTGTCTACAGCCTAGTGGTACAGCTCTCTGTCTACAGCCTACTGGTACAGCTCTCTGTGGTACAGCTCTCTATCTACAGCCTAGTGGTACAGCTCTCTGTGGTACAGCTCTCTGTCTACAGCCTAGTGGTACAGCTCTCTGTGGTACAGCTCTCTGTCTACAGCCTAGTGGTACAGCTCTCTGTCTACAGCCTAGTGGTACAGCTCTCTGTGGTACAGCTCTCTGTCTACAGCCTAGTGGTACATCTCTCTGTGGTACAGCTCTCTGTCTACAGCCTAGTGGTACAGCTCTCTGTGGTACAGCTCTCTGTCTACAGCCTAGTGGTACAGCTCTCTGTGGTACAGCTCTCTGTCTACAGCCTAGTGGTACAGCTCTCTGATCTATAGTGTCAGCACTAACAGACAGGTCTATAGTTTCAGCACTAACAGACTGGTCTATAGTTTCAGCACTAACAGACTGGTCTATAGTTTCAGCACTAATAGACTGGTCTATAGTTTCAGCACTAATAGACTGGTCTATAGTTTCAGCACTAACAGACTGGTCTATAGTTTCAGCACTAATAGACTGGTCTATAGTTTCAGCACTAACAGACTGGTCCATAGTTTCAGCACTAATAGACTGGTCCATAGTTTCAGCACTAACAGACTGGTCCATAGTTTCAGCACTAATAGACTGGTCTATAGTTTCAGCACTAACAGACTGGTCTGTTTCAGCACTAAAAGACTGGTCCATAGTTTCAGCACTAACAGACTGGTCCATAGTTTCAGCACTAACAGACTGGTCCATAGTTTCAGCACTAACATACTGGTCCATAGTTTCAGCACTAACAGACTGGTCCAGAGTTTCAGCACTAATAGACTGGTCTATAGTTTCAGCACTAACAGACTGGTCTATAGTTTCAGCACTAACAGACTGGTCTATAGTTTCAGCACTAACATACTGGTCAATAGTTTCAGCACTAATAGACTGGTCCATAGTTTCAGCACTAACAGACTGGTCTGTTTCAGCGCTAACAGACTGGTCTGTTTCAGCACTAACAGACTGGTCTATAGTTTCAGCACTAACAGACTGGTCTACAGTTTCAGCACTAACAGACTGGTCTATAGTTTCAGCACTAATAGACTGGTCTATAGTTTCAGCACTAACAGACTGGTCCATAGTTTCAGCACTAAAGAGAGAGAGAGAGAGAGAGAGAGAGAGAGACAGAGAGAGACAGAGAGAGACAGAGAGAGAGAGAGAGAAAGGTAGAGAGAGCCTACTACCAATAGTGCTACTTCTGGTCAGGTGGAGACAGACCGAGGCTCCATCCTAAATGGCCCACATATTCCCTATAAAGTAGGTTCAATGTAGGACACTATATAAGGAATAGGGTGCCATTTGGGACCAGTCAGTGTCGAGTCCAAATGTGTCATACTGGTTCATCTATAATTGAACAGTGTAATGTGACACGCATCACCAAGAATACCTGTCTCACATCTGTTATTCAAGCAGAGTGAGGAGCCACAGGGGCCCAACCCACCGGCTCTAAGCTACGCTGCAGGAGCCCAACCCGCCGGCTCTAAGCTACACTGCAGGGGCCCAACCAGCCGACTCTAAGCTACGCTGCAGGGGCCCAACCAGCCGACTCTAAGCTACGCTGCAGGGGCCCAACCAGCTGGCTCTAAGCTACGCTGCAGGGGCCCAACCAGCCAGCTCTAAGCTACGCTGCAGGGGCCCAACCAGCCGACTCTAAGCTACGCTGCAGGGGCCCAACCAGCTGGCTCTAAGCTACGCTGCAGGGGCCCAACCAGCCAGCTCTAAGCTACACTGCAGGGGCCCAACCCGCCGGCTCTAAGCTACACTGCAGGGGCCCAACCCACCGGCTCTAAGCTACGCTGCAGGGGCCCAACTAGCCGACTCTAAGCTACACTGCAGGGGCCCAACCAGCCGACTCTAAGCTACACTGCAGGGGCCCAACTAGCCGACTCTAAGCTACACTGCCTCTCCTGGGCTGATGACACAGCCTCCTCCGTCCTCCATCTATCCACCATCCCTTCATCCATGCAGTAAAGGACTGTGAATGTCAATGGGTCTTACGGGTGTGTGTGTGTGTGTGTGTGTGTGTGTGTGTGTGTGTGTGTGTGTGTGTGTGTGTGTGTGTGTGTGTGTTGGCTGCTGGCTGTCACGGCATTGATCCCGTTCTCACAGCCTAGAGAGCACGCACGTGAGACACACACACAACAATACGTCTCACACGCACGCACGCACGCACGCACGCACACACACACACACACACACACACACAATCCATTCCAATCGATACATTACAGGGTATGCAATACATTATAAAGAGTTCATCTACCCCAGGCCAAGTGATTGCTCCCATAATACACATGTATAGTCAATGATATAGAGCAGACAATATTGCCTGCAAGACATTCAGTTAATTAATGAGTGAAATAGAGTCCCTCCATCTAATAACAGCTGGGTTATCATATAGCTGGGTTATCATAGAGCTGGGTTATCATACAGCTGGGTTATCATATAGCTGGGTTATCATACAGCTGGGTTATATTATAGCTGGGTTATCATACAGCTGGGTTATCATACAGCTGGGTTATATTATAGCTGGGTTATCATACAGCTGGGTTATCATATAGCTGGGTTATCATACAGCTGGGTTATCATATAGCTGGGTTATCATACAGCTGGGTTATCATATAGCTGGGTTATATTATAGCTGGGTTATCATACAGCTGGGTTATATTATAGCTGGGTTATCATATAGCTGGGTTATCATATAGCTGGGTTATATTATAGCTGGGTTATCATACAGCTGGGTTATCATATAGCTGGCCTATCATACAGCTGGGTTATATTATAGCTGGGTTATCATATAGCTGGGTTATCATATAGATGGGTTATCATATAGCTGGGTTATCATATAGCTGGGTTATATTATAGCTGGGTTATCATATAGCTGGGTTATCATACAGCTGGCCTATCATACAGCTGGCTATATTATAGCTGGGTTATCATACAGCTGGGTTATCATATAGCTGGGTTATCAAATAGCTGGGTTATCATACAGCTGGGTATCATATAGCTGGGTATCATATAGCTGGGTTATATTATAGCTGGGTTATCATATAGCTGGGTTATCATATAGCTGGGTTATATTATAGCTGGGTTATCATATAGCTGGGTTATATTATAGCTGGGTTATCAAATAGCTGGGTTATCAAATAGCTGGGTTATCATACAGCTGGGTTATATTATAGCTGGGTTATCGTATAGCTGGGTTATCATATAGCTGGGTTATCATACAGCTGGGTTATCATATAGCTGGGTTATCATATAGCTGGGTAATATTATAGCTGGGTTATCATACAGCTGGGTTATATTATAGCTGGGTTATCATATAGCTGGGTTATATTATAGCTGGGTTATCATACAGCTGGGTTATCATATACTGTAGCTCGTGCATCCCTATATATCTAACTCTATTATTCACAGGTGCACCTCCATCACTCGGTTGCCATGGTTATCAGCATTCTACAGACGCCCCAGCATATTGGTGTCTGTCTGATGCTTAATGCCAAGTCTTTCTGAACGCTGGCTATTGACTGTTTGATCAAATGTACGCTACAGTGGCCTGCTAAATACGATGACATAGCAACAGTAGACACATATTTAGTAGGGAAACAACTTTTCCATCATTATGACGTTGCGAAGTTTACTTTAGAGAGACGGCGAAGTGGCCATGAACGAAGTTCGTCAGAAATAGCAAGCGATGCTAACGGTAGCCAGCTCCATTTTTTGGTGATCTCCCTTCAATCTCAGCCAGCTAGCTGAAGTTATACTGCATCTAAAGTCCATCTGGAGACGTCACTATGACGACAAAAGCTTGTCCACCTAATTATTTATCTCCTTTAGAAACGTCACTGCGTTTCCACAGTAACACACAACAGGAAAAAACATCTTAACGAGCACCCATTGGGACGGCATTGAGTAGAACGCTCAGCTGGGCATCAGTCAAAACAACGGAGGTTCAAAACAACGTTGTGACCAAACGTGCAACTCGTGAATAGTCAGGAGAGCAGAACGCTCAGCTGAGCTCCTGGATGAAACATCTAGATGTTACAGTGGATATGAGTGTCTGTTTCCCTCAGGGAGAAGCTTCACTGAGCTCCTGGATGACACATCTAGATGTTACAGTGGATATGAGTGTCTGTTTCCCTCAGGGAGAAGCTTCACTGAGCTCCTGGATGACACATCTAGATGTTACAGAGCATTCAGAAAGTATTCAGACCCCTTCCCTATTTACACATTTTGTTACGTTTACAGCCTTAATTCTAAAATGGATTAAAAAAAAAATCCTCATCAATATACCCACAATACCCTGTAATGACAAAGCGAAAAACAGGTTTTTAGATATTTTTTCTAATGTATTAAAAATAATAAAACAGAAATATCTTATTTACATAAGTATTCAGACTCTTTGCTTTTAGACTAGAAATTCAGCTCAGTTACATCCTGTTTCCATTGATCATCCTTGAGATGTTTCTACAACTTGATTGGAGTCCACTTGTGGTAAATTCAATTGATTGGACATGATTTGGAAAGGTACACACCTGTCTACATAAAGTTCCCACAGTTGACAGTGCGTGTCAGAGCATTAACCAAGCCATGAGGTCAAAGGAAGTGTCTGTAGAGCTCCGGGACAGGATTGTGTCGAGGCACAGATCTGGGGGAAGGGTACCAAAACATTTCTGCAGCGTTGAAGGTCCCCAAGAACACAGTGGCCTCCATCATTCTTAAATGGCCTCCATCATTCTTAAATGGAAGAAGTTTGGAACCACCAAGACTCTTCCTAGAGCTGGCCGCCCGGCCAAACTGAACTGAGCAATCGGGGGAGAAGGGCCTTGGTCAGGGAGGTGACCAAGAACCCGATGGTCACTCTAACAGAGCTCCAGAGTTCCTCTGTGGAGATGGGAGAACCTTCCAGAAGGACAACCATCTCTGCAGCACTCCACCAATCAGGCCTTCATGGAAGAGTGGCCAGACGGAAGCCACTGCTCAGAAGAAGGCACATGACAGGTCGCTTGGACTCTCGGGACTCTCAGACCATGAGAAGCAAGATTCTCTGGTCTGATGAAACCAAGATTGAACTCTTTGGCCTGAATGCCAAGTGTCACGTCTGGAGGAAACCTGGCACCATCCCTACGGTGAAGCATAGTGGTGGCAGCATCATGCTGTGGGGATGCTTTTCAGCGTCAGGGACTGGGAGACTAGTCCGGATCGAGAGAAAGATAAACGGAGCAAAGTACAGAGAGATCCTTGATGAAAACCTACTCCAGAGCGCTCAGGACCTCAGACTGGGGTGAAGGTTCACCTTCCAACAGGACAATGACCCTAAGTACACAGCCAAGACAATGCAGGAGTGGCTTGGGACAAGACAAGAATGTCCTTGAGTGTCCCAGCCAGAGTCCGGACTTGAACCTGATCTAACATCTCTGGAGAGACCTGAAAATAGCTGTGCAGCGATGCTCCCCATCCAACCTGAGAGAGCTTGAGAGGATCTGCAGAGAAGAATGGGATAAACTCCCCAAATACAGGTGTGGCAAGATTGTAGCGTCATACCCAAGAAGACTTGAGGCTGTAATCGCTGCCAAAGATGCTTCAACAAAGTACTGAGTAAAGGGTCTGAATACTTTTTACATTTCTGTTAGAATTTTTTATACATTTGCAAAAATTTCTAAAAATGTGTTTTTGCTTTGTAATTATGGGGTATCGTGTGTAGATTGAGAATTTAATCAATTTCAGAATAAGGCTGTAACGTAACGGTCAAGAGGTCTGAATACTTTCCCAATGCACTGTGTCAATACATCAGTAGTGTGTATGGTGGAAAATGATCATGTGGACTGTGTATGATAGCTGTGTGTGTGTGTGTCTGTCTCTCTGTCTATCTCTCTCTTACTGTCTCTCTGTCTGTCTCTCTGTCTCTCTGTCTCTCTCTCTCTCTCTCTCTCTCTTCCCCCTCCCCCTGGCTGTCATGTCTCTCAGTGGTTGGTCCCTCTGCTAGGTGACATCCGTCAGCGTTGTCGTGGAGACGGGAGCAGCCTGTGTCACAGCTAATGGGCCGTGACTGCCAACCAATTAAAAACTCTCCAGCTAATTCACAAACGGTACCCTATTCCCTATATAATAGTGCACTAGCTGTTGACCAGAGCCCTATACCCCATTGGCCCTGGTAGATAGTAGTGCACTATAAAGGGAAGAGGATACCATTTAGGACGGAGCCCCCCACCCTGCCCCACCCTCACCACTAGCAGGCCATCTCTCTCTCCTCTCCTACATTCTACTCCATCCATCCTCCACTCCATCCATCCTCCACTCCATCCATCCTTGATGTTTCCCTCTCTCTCTCTCTCTCTCTCTCTGTCTCTCTCTCTCTCTCTCTCCTCTCTCTCTCTCTCTCTCTCTCTATCTCTCTCTCTCTCTGCTTTTCAAGTCCCTTCATCACCTCCTCTTCTCTTTCCCTCACCATCTCTCTAACCCTCCCTACCTCTTGGGCTACCAGGATTTCCCCCTTCTACTTTCTCCCTCTACTGTCCTCTCTCCTCTCTTCTTTCTCTCTCTCAATTAAATTACATTTCAATTTAAGGGCTTGATTGGCATGGAACACATATGTTTACATTGCCAAAGCAAGTGAAGTAGATAATAAACAAAAGTGAAATAAACAATGAATATGAACAGTAAACATTACACTCACAGAAGTTCCAAAAGAATAAAGACATTACAAATGTCATCTCCCTGTCCTCTCTCCTATCTCTCTCCTCTCTGCCCTCTCTCTTCTCTCACTCCTCTCCCTGTCCTCTCTCCTCTCCCTGTCCTCTCTCCTCTCCCTGTCCTCTCTCCTATCTCTCTCCTCTCTGCCCTCTCTCTTCTCTCACTCCTCTCCCTGTCCTCTCTCCTCTCCCTGTCCTCTCTCCTCTCCCTGTCCTCTCTCCTATCTCTCTCCTCTCTGCCCTCTCTCTTCTCTCACTCCTCTCCCTGTCCTCTCTCCTCTCCCTGTCCTCTCTCCTCTCCCTGTCCTCTCTCCTATCTCTCTCCTCTCTGCCCTCTCTCTTCTCTCACTCCTCTCCCTGTCCTCTCTCCTCTCCCTGTCCTCTCTCCTCTCTGCCCTCTCTCTTCTCTCACTCCTCTCCCTGTCCTCTCTCCTCTCCCTGTCCTCTCTCCTATCTCTCTCCTCTCTGCCCTCTCTCTTCTCTCACTCCTCTCTCGTCCTCTCTCCTCTCCCTGTCCTCTCTCCTCTCCTCTCAACCCCTGAAAATGACAGAACCACATGGCAGTCAGGCAGACAGGGTCAGCAGAGCCTGGGGCTAGACCAGAGAAAGACCAGGGACACAGTGTTTGGACTGGACACTGCACAGCTGAGGTGGTGAGATAGAGAGAGGATGGCCTTGTCTTTCCAGTAGATTGAACATTATAAAGCTGAGTGAACAGAGAACACACACACACACCGTCCAGTGAGCATATAGACATAAGTGATACGACCACCAAAACAGACATGCAGAAGTTTACTTTACACCCAACACTAAAGTGTTCACACAGACACTAAAAGCCTCCTCTGAAAGCCTCAGCCATGCTGGCTGCAGTGAGACAGACACATATAGATGTCTTGTGACTGCTGTTAACCCACGTCTCAGTAAGCATAACTCAATGTAAACTCCACACTCTACAATACCTCCCTTCTGGTGAAAATATCATCCCGGCTCTCACACGCACACACACACACACACACACACACACACACACACACACACACACACACACACACACACACACACACACACACACACACACACACACACACACACACACACACACACACACACACACACACACACACAGGTGCGGATGGATGGAGGGTATCAGTGGATAAACGGATGTCATCTCCGGAACAGAATCAGAATCAGAATCATTCTGGAAGACTGAGAATTCTGTCCAGTTGGACTAGTCCATCAATCCACAAGGTGGAATTCTGTCCAGTTGGACTAGTCCATCAATCTACAAGGTGGAATTCTTGCTAAAGCAAGTAAAATAACTCAAGTTTCAAAGGAATAGACACATTTCAAATGTCATATTATGTCTATATACAGTGTTATAATGATGTGCAAATAGTTAAAGCACAAAAGGGAAAATAAATAAACATAAATATGGGTTGTATTTACGATGGTGTTTGTTCTTCACTGGTTGCCCTTTTCTTGTGGCAACAGGTCACAAATCTTGCTGCTGTGATGTCACACTGTCGTATTTCACCCAGTAGATATGGGAGTTTATCAAAATTGATTTGTTTTCAAATTCTTTGTGGATCTGTGTAATCTGAGGGAAATATGTGTCTCTAATATGGTCATACATTTGGCAGGAGGTTAGGAAGTGCAGCTCAGTTTACACCTCATTTTGTGGGCAGTGTGCACATAGCCTGTCTTCTCTTGAGAGCCATGTCTGCCTACGGCGGCCTTTCTCAATAGCAAGGCTATGCTCACTGAGTCTGTACATAGTCAAAGCTTTTCTTAAGTTTGGGCAGGTATTCTGCCACTGTGTACTCTCTGTTTAGGGCCAAATAGCATTCTAGTTTGCTCTGTTTTTTTGTTAATTCTTTCCAAAGTATCAAGTAATTCTCTTTTTGATTTCTCATGATTTGGTTGGGTCTAATTGTGCTGCTGTCCTGGGGCTCTGTAGGGTGTGTTTGTGTTTGTGAACAGAGCCCCAGGACCAGCTTGCTTAGGGGACTCTTCTCCAGGTTCATCTCTCTGTAGGTGGTGGCTTTGTTATGGAAGGTTTGGAAATCGCTTCCTTTTAGGTGGTTGTAGAATTGAACGTCTCTTTTCTGGATTTTGATAATTAGCAGATATTCTATTATTATTAGTTGGTCGTTCTACATTGAACACAGAGGATATTTTTGCTAAATTCTGCGTGCAGAGTCTCAATTTGGCATTTGGCCCATTTTGTGAATTCTTGATCGGTGAGCGGATCCCAGACCTCACAACCATAAAGGGCAATGGGTTCTATAACTGATTCAAGTATTTTTAGCCAGACCCTAATTGGTATGTTGAATTTTATGTTCTGTGCAGAATATCTAGGTGCTGCTGTAGACCCTTCTTGGTTGGGGACAAAAGCACCAGATCACTCTCTCTCTCTCTCTCTCTCTCTCTCTCTCTCTCTCTCTCGGGAATCTCTCTTTTCTCTCTCTCTTTTGGGAATATCTGTTTTTCTCTCTCTCTCTCTCTCTCTCTCTCTCTCTCTCGGGAATCTCTCTTTTCTCTCTCTCTCTGTCTCTCTCTCGGGAATCTCTCTTTTCTCTCTCTCTCTTTCTCCAAGACAAACCGTTGAGGGGGATCAAACAAAATGGCTGCTGGAGAGAAACAGCGGCAGTTATCAGGGAGAGAAATAGAGTAGAATGCAGGATGCACCTTCACTAGTTCATACAGGATATAGGATGCACCTTCACTAGTTTATAAGGGATATAGGAGGCACCTTCACTAGTTTATACAGGATATAGGATGCACCTTCACTAGTTTATAAGGGATATAGGATGCACCTTCACTAGTTTATGCAGGATATAGGATGCACCTTCACTAGTTTATACAGGATATAGGAGGCACCTTCACTAGTTTATACAGGATATAGGAGGCACCTTCACTAGTTTTTACAGGATATAGGATGCACCTTCACTAGTTTATAAGGGATATAGGATGCACCTTCACTAGTCTATGCAGGATATAGGATGCACCTTCACTAGTTTATGCAGGATATAGGATGCACCTTCACTAGTTTATAAGGGATATAGAAGGCACCTTCACTAGTTTATACAGGATATAGGATGCACCTTCACTAGTTTATACAGGATATAGGATGCACCTTCACTAGTTTATACAGGCTATAGGAGGCACCTTCACTAGTTTATACAGGATATAGGATGCACCTTCACTAGTTTATACAGGATATAGGAGTCACCTTCACTAGTTTATACAGGATATAGGATGCGCCTTCACTAGTTTATACAGGATATAGGATGCACCTTCACTAGTTTATAAGGGATATAGGATGCACCTTCACTAGTTTATAAGGGATATAGGATGCACCTTCACTAGTTTATACAGGATATAGGATGCACCTTCAATAGTTCATACAGGATATAGGATGCACCTTCACTAGTTTATACAGGATATAGGATGCACCTTCACTAGTTTATACAGGATATAGGAGGCACCTTCACTAGTTTATACAGGATATAGGATGCACCTTCAATAGTTCATACAGGATATAGGATGCACCTTCACTAGTTTATACAGGATATAGGATGCACCTTCACTAGTTTATACAGGATATAGGAGGCACCTTCACTAGTTTATACAGGATATAGGATGCACCTTCACTAGTTTATAAGGGATATAGGATGCACCTTCACTAGTTTATAAGGGATATAGGATGCACCTTCACTAGTTTATAAGGGACATAGGATTCACCTTCACTAGTTTATACAGGATATAGGATGCACCTTCACTAGTTTATAAGGGATATAGGATGCACCTTCACTAGTTTATAAGGGATATAGGATGCACCTTCACTAGTTTATACAGGATATAGGAGGCACCTTCACTAGTTTATAAGGGATATAGGATGCACCTTCACTAGTTTATACAGGATATAGGATGCACCTTCACTAGTTTATACAGTATATAGGATGCACCTTCACTAGTTTATACAGGATATAGGATGCACCTTCACTAGTTTATACAGTATATAGGATGCACCTTCACTAGTTTATACAGGATATAGGAGGCAACTTCACTAGTTTATAAGGGATATAGGATGCACCTTCACTAGTTTATAAGGGATATAGGATGCACCTTCACTAGTTTATAAGGGATATAGGATGCACCTTCACTAGTTTATAAGGGATATAGGATGCACCTTCACTAGTTCATACAGGATATAGGAGGCACCTTCACTAGTTTATAAGGGATATAGGATGCACCTTCACTAGTTTATACAGGATATAGGATGCACCTTCACTAGTTTATACATTATATAGGATGCACCTTCACTAGTTTATACAGGATATAGGATGCACCTTCACTAGTTTATACAGTATATAGGATGCACCTTCACTAGTTTATACAGGATATAGGAGGCACCTTCACTAGTTTATAAGGGATATAGGAGGCACCTTCACTAGTTTATACAGGATATAGGAGGCACCTTCACTAGTTTATACAGGATATAGGATGCACCTTCACTAGTTCATACAGTATATAGGATGCACCTTCACTAGTTTATACAGGATATAGGATGCACCTTCACTAGTTTATATAGGATATAGGAGGCACCTTCACTAGTTTATACAGGATATAGGACACCCCTTCACTAGTTTATACAGGATATAGGATGCACCTTCACTAGTTTATACAGGATATAGGATGCAGCTTCACTAGTTTATACAGGATGCATGAGGCACCAAAGTTCAACAGGCTGTCACAACTCGTAAGACTATGAGGTTTTGAAACACAAATTCAGACAACATGGACAGACACATGTAGACTAACGTGGACATACACATATAGACTAACATGGACAGACACATGTAGACTAACGTGGACATACACATATAGACTAACATGGACAGACACATATAGACTAACATGGACAGACACATATAGACTAACATGGACAGACACATATAGACTAACGTGGACAGACGCATGTAGACTAACATGGACAGACACATGTAGACTAACGTGGACAGACACATATAGACTAACGTGGACATACACATGTAGACTAACATGGACAGACACATGTAGACTAACATGGACAGACACATGTAGACTAACGTGGACAGACACATATAGACTAACATGGACAGACACATATAGACTAACATGGACAGACACATATAGACTAACATGGACAGACACATATAGACTAACATGGACAGACACACCCATCCATGAAAGACCAACTTGACACATAGTTCATATGACATTCACCTTGTCTTTCTCTTGTCCCTCTCCTGCTCCCATCTGTTCTGGGAGGATTTATGATATTAAGTCTACGTCACAAACTGCATCCTATTCCCTACAGGCACTCGTCAAAAGTAGTGTACTACATAGGGAATAGGGTGCCATTTGGGAATCAGGCTAATATTGCTACAACCTGGCAGATACCGCATATTGAATCATCCATGATACGACAATAAACAGCAATAACCTGGAACAGATGGTGCAGGATAGACCGTATCTATCCTGTAGTGGGATATGAAGTACTGGGTATTATATCCTGTAGTGGGATATGAAGTACTGGGTATTATATCCTGTAGTGGGATATGAAGTACTGGGTATTATATCCTGTAGTGGGATATGAAGTACTGGGTATTATATCCTGTAGTGGGATATGAAGTACTGGGTATTATATCCTGTAGTGGGATATGAAGTACTGGGTATTATATCCTGTAGTGGGATATGAAGTACTGGGTATTATATCCTGTAGTGGGAATACTGGGTATTATATCCTGTAGTGGGATATGAAGTACTATTATATCCTGTAGTGGGATATGAAGTATTATATCCTGGGTATTATATCCTGTAGTGGGATATGAAGTACTGGGTATTATATCCTGTAGTGGGATATGAAGTACTGGGTATTATATCCTGTAGTGGGATATGAAGTACTGGGTATTATATCCTGTAGTGGGATATGAAGTACTGGGTATTATATCCTGTAGTGGGATATGAAGTACTGGGTATTATATCCTGTAGTACTGGGTATTATATGATGAAGTACTGGGTATTATATCCTGTAGTGGGATATGAAGTACTGGGGATATGAAGTACTGGGTATTATATCCTGTAGTGGGATATGAAGTACTGGGTATTATATCCTGTATCCTGTAGTGGGATATGAAGTACTGGGTATTATATCCTGTAGTGGGATATGAAGTACTGGGTATTATATCCTGTAGTGGGATATGAAGTACTGGGTATTATATCCTGTAGTGGGATATGAAGTACTGGGTATTATATCCTGTAGTGGGATGAAGTACTGGGTAT
Organism: Oncorhynchus nerka; assembly: GCF_034236695.1. NCBI lineage: Eukaryota > Metazoa > Chordata > Actinopteri > Salmoniformes > Salmonidae > Oncorhynchus > Oncorhynchus nerka. The sequence continues at coordinate 302,235 of NW_027040484.1, forward strand.
TATATCCTGTACTGGGTATTATATCCTGTAGTGGGATATGAAGTACTGGGTATTATATCCTGTAGTGGGATATGAAGTACTGGGTATTATATCCTGTAGTGGGATATGAAGTACTGGGTATTATATCCTGTAGTGGGATATGAAGTACTGGGTATTATATCCTGTAGTGGGATATGAAGTACTGGGTATTATATCCTGTAGTGGGATATGAAGTACTGGGTATTATATCCTGTAGTGGGATATGAAGTACTGGGTATTATATCCTGTAGTGGGATATGAAGTACTGGGTATTATATCCCTGTATTATATCCTGTAGTGGGATATGAAGTACTGGGTATTATATCCTGTAGTGGGATATGAAGTACTGGGTATTATATCCTGTAGTGGGATATGAAGTACTGGGTATTATATCCTGTAGTACTGGGATATGAAGTACTGGGTATTATATCCTGTAGTGGGATATGAAGTACTGGGTATTATATCCTGTAGTGGGATATGAAGTACTGGGTATTATATCCTGTAGTGGGATATGAAGTACTGGGTATTATATCCTGTAGTGGGATATGAAGTACTGGGTATTATATCCTGTAGTGGGATATGAAGTACTGGGTATTATATCCTGTAGTGGGATATGAAGTACTGGGTATTATATCCTGTATTATAGTGGGATATGAAGTACTGGGTATTATATCCTGTAGTGGGATATGAAGTACTGGGTATTATATCCTGTAGTGGGATATGAAGTACTGGGTATTATATCCTGTAGTGGGATATGAAGTACTGGGTATTATATCCTGTAGTGGGATATGAAGTACTGGGTATTATATCCTGTAGTGGGATATGAAGTACTGGGTATTATATCCTGTAGTGGGATATGAAGTACTGGGTATTATATCCTGTAGTGGGATATGAAGTACTGGGTATTATATCCTGTAGTGGGGGATATCCTGTAGTGGGAAGTACTGGGTATTATATCCTGTAGTGGGATATGAAGTACTGGGTATTATATCCTGTAGTGGGATATGAAGTACTGGGTATTATATCCTGTAGTGGGATATGAAGTACTGGGTATTATATCCTGTAGTGGGATATGAAGTACTGGGTATTATATCCTGTAGTGGGATATGAAGTACTGGGTATTATATCCTGTAGTGGGTGGGATATGATAGTACTGGGTATTATATCCTGTAGTGGGATATGAAGTACTGGGTATTATATCCTGTAGTGGGATATGAAGTACTGGGTATTATATCCTGTAGTGGGATATGAAGTACTGGGTATTATATCCTGTAGTGGGATATGAAGTACTGGGTATTATATCCTGTAGTGGGATATGAAGTACTGGGTATTATATCCTGTAGTGGGATATGAAGTACTGGGTATTATATCCTGTAGTGGGATATGAAGTACTGGGTATTATATCCTGTAGTGGGATATGAAGTACTGGGTATTATATCCTGTAGTGGGATATGAAGTACTGGGTATTATATCCTGTAGTGGGATATGAAGTACTGGGTATTATATCCTGTAGTGGGATATGAAGTACTGGGTATTATATCCTGTAGTGGGATATGAAGTACTGGGTATTATATCCTGTAGTGGGATATGAAGTACTGGGTATTATATCCTGTAGTGGGATATGAAGTACTGGGTATTATATCCTGTAGTGGGATATGAAGTACTGGGTATTATATCCTGTAGTGGGATATGAAGTACTGGGTATTATATCCTGTAGTGGGATATGAAGTACTGGGTATTATATCCTGTAGTGGGATATGAAGTACTGGGTATTATATCCTGTAGTGGGATATGAAGTACTGGGTATTATATCCTGTAGTGGGATATGAAGTACTGGGTATTATATCCTGTAGTGGGATATGAAGTACTGGGTATTATATCCTGTAGTGGGATATGAAGTACTGGGTATTATATCCTGTAGTGGGATATGAAGTACTGGGTATTATATCCTGTAGTGGGATATGAAGTACTGGGTATTATATCCTGTAGTGGGATATGAAGTACTGGGTATTATATCCTGTAGTGGGATATGAAGTACTGGGTATTATATCCTGTAGTGGGATTTTTATTTTATTTATTTCACCTTTATTTAACCAGGTAAGCAAGTTGAGAACAAGTTCTCATTTACAATTGCGACCTGGCCAAGATAAAGCAAAGCAGTTCGACACATACAACGACACAGAGTTACACATGGAGTAAAACAAACATACAGTCAATAATACAGTAAAAAAAAAACAAGTCTATATACAATGTGAGCAAATTAGGTGAGAAGGGAGGTAAAGGCAAAAAAGGCCATGGTGGCAAAGTAAATACAATATAGCAAGTAAAACACTGGAATGGTAGATTTGCAATGGAAGAATGTGCAAAGTAGAAATAAAAATAATGGGGTGCAAAGGAGCAAAATAAATAAATAAATTAAATACAGTTGGGAAAGAGGTAGTTGTTTGGGCTAAATTATAGGTGGGCTATGTACAGGTGCAGTAATCTGTAAGATGCTCTGACAGTTGGTGCTTAAAGCTAGTGAGGGAGATAAGTGTTTCCAATTTAAGAGATTTTTGTAGTTCGTTCCAGTCATTGGCAGCAGAGAACTGGAAGGAGTGGCGGCCAAAGAAAGAATTGGTTTTGGGGTGACTAGAGAGATATACCTGCTGGAGCGTGTGCTACAGGTGGGAGATGCTATGGTGACCAGCGAGCTGAGATAAGGGGGGACTTTACCTAGCAGGGTCTTGTAGATGACATGGAGCCAGTGGGTTTGGCGATGAGTATGAAGCGAGGGCCAGCCAACGAGAGCGTACAGGTCGCAATGGTGGGTAGTATATGGGGCTTTGGTGACAAAACGGATAGCACTGTGATAGACTGCATCCAATTTGTTGAGTAGGGTATTGGAGGCTATTTTGTAAATGACATCGCCAAAGTCGAGGATTGGTAGGATGGTCAATTTTACAAGGGTATGTTTGGCAGCATGAGTGAAGGATGCTTTGTTGCGAAATAGGAAGCCAATTCTAGATTTAACTTTGGATTGGAGATGTTTGATATGGGTCTGGAAGGAGAGTTTACAGTCTAACCAGACACCTAAGTATTTGTAGTTGTCCACGTATTCTAAGTCAGAGCCGTCCAGAGTAGTGATGTTGGACAGGCGGGTAGGTGCAGGTAGCGATCGGTTGAAGAGCATGCATTTAGTTTTACTTGTATTTAAGAGCAATTGGAGGCCACGGAAGGAGAGTTGTATGGCATTGAAGCTTGCCTGGAGGGTTGTTAACACAGTGTCCAAAGAAGGGCCGGAAGTATACAGAATGGTGTCGTCTGCGTAGAGGTGGATCAGAGACTCACCAGCAGCAAGAGCGACCTCATTGATGTATACAGAGAAGAGAGTCGGTCCAAGAATTGAACCCTGTGGCACCCCCATAGAGACTGCCAGAGGTCCGGACAGCAGACCCTCCGATTTGACACACTGAACTCTATCAGAGAAGTAGTTGGTGAACCAGGCGAGGCAATCATTTGAGAAACCAAGGCTGTCGAGTCTGCCGATGAGGATGTGGTGGTTGACAGAGTCGAAAGCCTTGGCCAGATCAATGAATACGGCTGCACAGTAATGTTTCTTATCGATGGCGGTTAAGATATCGTTTAGGACCTTGAGCGTGGCTGAGGTGCACCCATGACCAGCTCTGAAACCAGATTGCATAGCAGAGAAGGTATGGTGAGATTCGAAATGGTCGGTAATCTGTTTGTTGACTTGGCTTTCGAAGACCTTAGAAAGGCATGGTAGGATAGATATAGGTCTGTTCATATAGGTTCATATAGGATATGAAGTACTGGGTACTATATCCTGTAGTGGGATATGAAGTACTGGGTATTATATCCTGTAGCGGGATATGAAGTACTGGGTACTATATCCTGTAGTGGGATATGAAGTACTGGGTACTATATCCTGTAGTGGGATATGAAATACTGGGTACTATATCCTGTAGTGGGATATGAAGTACTGGGTATTATACTGTCTATCCTGTAGTGTAGTGGGATATGAAGTACTGGGTACTATACTGTCTATCCTGTAGTGGGATATGAAGTACTGGGTACAATACTATCTATCCTGTAGTGTAGTGGGATATGAAGTACTGGGTATTATACTGTCTATCCTGTAGTGGGATATGAAGTACTGGGTATTATACTGTCTATCCTGTAGTGTAGTGGGATATGAAGTACTGGGTACTATACTGTCTATCCTGTAGTGTAGTGGGATATGAAGTACTGTGTATTATTCTGTCTATCCTGTAGTGGGATATGAAATACTGGGTATTATACTGTCTATCCTGTAGTGTAGTGGGATATGAAGTACTGGGTACTATACTGTCTATCCTGTAGTGGGATATGAAGTACTGGGTACAATACTGTCTATCCTGTAGTGTAGTGGGATATGAAGTACTGGGTACTATACTGTCTATCCTGTAGTGGGATATGAAGTACTGGGTACTATACTGCCTATCCTGTAGTGGGATATGAAGTACTGGGTACTATACTGCCTATCCTGTAGTGTAGTGGGATATGAAGTACTGGGTACTATACTGTCTATCCTGTAGTGGGATATGAAGTACTGGGTACTATACTGTCTATCCTGTAGTGTAGTGGGATATGAAGTACTGGGTACTATACTGCCTATCCTGTAGTGTAGTGGGATATGAAGTACTGGGTACTATACTGCCTATCCTGTAGTGGGATATGAAGTACTGGGTATTATACTGTCTATCCTGTAGTGTAGTGGGATATGAAGTACTGGGTATTATACTGTCTATCCTGTAGTGGGATATGAAGTACTGGGTATTATACTGCCTATCCTGTAGTGGGATATGAAGTACTGGGTACTATACTGTCTATCCTGTAGTGTAGTGGGATATGAAGTACTGGGTATTATACTGCCTATCCTGTAGTGTAGTGGGATATGAAGTACTGGGTACTATACTGCCTATCCTGTAGTGTAGTGGGATATGAAGTACTGGGTACTATACTGTCTATCCTGTAGTGTAGTGGGATATGAAGTACTGGGTATTATACTGCCTATCCTGTAGTGTAGTGGGATATGAAGTACTGGGTACTATACTGTCTATCCTGTAGTGGGATATGAAGTACTGGGTACTATACTGCCTATCCTGTAGTGTAGTGGGATATGAAGTACTGGGTATTATACTGTCTATCCTGTAGTGGGATATGAAGTACTGGGTACTATACTGCCTATCCTGTAGTGTAGTGGGATATGAAGTACTGGGTACTATACTGTCTATCCTGTAGTGGGATATGAAGTACTGGGTACTATACTGTCTATCCTGTAGTGGGATATGAAGTACTGGGTATTATACTGTCTATCCTGTAGTGTAGTGGGATATGAAGTACTGGGTACTATACTGCCTATCCTGTAGTGTAGTGGGACACTGACTCTGAATCAGCCAACCCCTGCTGTCTCCTGTCTGACACTGACCCTGGATCAGCCAACCCCCGCTGTCTCCCATATAACACTGACCCTGGATCAGCCAACCCCCGCTGTCTCCCATATAACACTGACCCTGGATCAGCCAACCCCTGCTGGCTCCCATATAACACTGACCCTGGATCAGCCAACCCCTGCTGTCTCCTGTCTGACACTGACCCTGGATCAGCCAACCCCCGCTGTCTCCCATATAACACTGACCCTGGATCAGCCAACCCCTGATGTCTCCCGTATAACACTGACCCTGGATCAGCCAACCCCTGATGTCTCCCGTATAACACTGACCCTGGATCAGCCAACCCCTGATGTCTCCAGTATAACACTGACCCTGGATCAGCCAACCCCTGATGTCTCCCGTATAACACTGACCCTCAATGGCTTGTATATGGACAGTGATTACATTCATCGACAGGATGTTTATCTGTAAGGGACAGAGTTCTCAGAGACACGCTACAGACACACACACACACACACACACACAAACACACACACTCCAACACGTGTTCTATGTGATATTATATAATGGGTGGTTCTAATCCTGAATGCTGATTGGTTAAAAGCGCATTCCAGCCGGGCTAAATCTATGTAGTTAAAATGCCCATTTACTCTGTTCCATCTGACTGTTCGATCCACTGTCTCATCAGCCCAGTCAGGCAAGTTATATACCATTACCTCATTGTTATTGATGTATCCAAATAAATAAATAAAACTTAGAACCAACGACCGGGTCGCGTCCATAGATATAGAACAAAAAGACTGAACGACTGGGTCGCGTCTCTGGCTACCGAACCAATAGAACCAACGACCAGACGGCTTGGGTAGCAACCCTAGATTTGTGTCGGAACTATATCTTGTGGAAGGATGAAATTCATCCAAATAACGTTTTTTAATGAAAACATGTCAATCATTGTTTGAATATGTTGGTAAATTGGAATTTGTCTCGGCCCGAACAACACAGTGCCCAATATATCCTCCAAACACCGGCTTCTCAGGCGTTATCACTTCAATAGATGTGCTGTACCACACAGGCTGTCTGGCCTCAGGGTCCTCTTTTCATTTACATTCAAGAAAAACAGTGAGATTGTAATGAACACGATGGGAGACAGAGAGCTGGTTTGAAGCGCAGGGCGCAGGGCGCAGCAGGTGTTTCTTTGTAAAGGACCACAGGAGGAGGCAGGTAGCTGGGTCCAGGGGCAGGTAGCTGGGTCCAGGGGCAGGTAGCTGGGTCCAAGGGCAGGTAGCTGGGTCCAGGGGCAGGCAGAAGGTCATACACAGGAGGAGGCAGGTAGCTGGGTCCAGGGGCAGGTAGCTGGGTCCAGGGGCAGGCAGAAGGTCATACACAGGAGGAGGCAGGTAGCTGGGTCCAGGGGCAGGTAGCTGGGTCCAGGGGCAGGCAGAAGGTCATACACAGGAGGAGGCAGGTAGCTGGGTCCAGGGGCAGGCAGAAGGTCATACACAGGAGGAGGCAGGTAGCTGGGTCCAGGAGCAGGCAGAAGGACATACACAGGAGGAGGCAGGTAGCTGGGTCCAGGAGCAGGCAGAAGGTCATACACAGGAGGAGGCAGGTAGCTGGGTCCAGGAGCAGGCAGAAGGTCATACACAGGAGGAGGCAGGTAGCTGGGTCCAGGGGCAGGCAGAAGGTCATACACAGGAGGAGGCAGGTAGCTGGGTCCAGGGGCAGGTAGCTGGGTCCAGGAGCAGGCAGAAGGTCATACACAGGAGGTCCAACAAGGCAACAGTACAGGCAGGGGAAAGGCTGTAACGTCGTCTGGGAGATCAAGCAATAGGTTGATAACAGGACATCCGATAAAGTACAGGCAGGAAATAGGTAAAAGGCGTCGTTAACAAGGCAGGAAACAACTATCATACACAGGAGGAGTAAATCACGGGGAAACCAGCGCGAAACCATTGTTTAATTTCACTTTAAATATTATCTACCTCACTTGCTTTGGCAATGTTAACACATGTTTCCCATGCCAATAAAGCTCTTGAATTGAAATTGAATTGAATTGAGAGAGAGACAGAGAGAGAGACAGAGAGAGAGACAGAGAGAGAGACAGAGAGAGGGAGAGAGGGAGAGAGAGAGAGAGGTACAGTGAGATCGAGAGTTCGAGAGTCGGTGACCAATGGGAAACACATTTTTCAATTTTCATTCCTACTAGAAATTAGATATTGGATTTTCCACTGGAGCCGGTCTGACACACACACACACACACACACACACACACACACACACACACACACACACACACACACACACACACACACACACACACACACACACACACACACACACACACACACACACACACACACACACACACACACACACACACACACACACACACACACTCACACACTCTCTCTCTCTGAGTCCTCCACATGTTCCCTTGTCAATTAAAATGCCATGGAGAGCACCCCTCATGCCAGAGACAGAAAGAAAGAGAGAGAGAGAGAGAGAGAGAAAAGGGGGGAGAAAGGGGTAGAGAGAGAGAAAGGGGCAGAGAGAGAGAGAGAGAGAGAGAGAGAGAGAGAGAGAGAAGAAGAAAAGGAAAGTACAGTCTTGATCCAAAAGAGGCCCGAAGCCAAAGCTGTGGTCTGCTGTGGTGGGAGACCCTCATTGGACGATACAGGTATGTACTTCCTGAATAGAATTATGAACCCCTAACCGACACATGGCCTCTCACCCTCCTAGAATCCTAGAACTCCAGAGAATTCCAACATTCCATGATGTCCATCTCTGTGTGTTACTGCTTAACGACCAGCCAGAGCTTTGGGATGTCTTGCATTGTATGTATAAACATTTTGTACATTTCAGGAGATTTTTCCAGAGTGTAAATGAGAGAGAGATAGGCTACGTCCCAAATATCACACTATTACCATTATAGTGCACTACTTTTGACCAGGGCCCATAGGCTTTATAGTGCACTATATAGAGAATAGTGTAATATTTGGGACATATCTATAAAGGCCATGTCACAAAGGTCCCAGTGGAAGATCAGTGTGAATAGCCCCAGATACCAAGCAGGTAATGACTAAAATACCATCTTCCCTGACGCCCTGACACGGAGCCTCAGACACTTAGAGAATGTAGCTAACCGCTAATTAGCTGCCTGCACCTTTGGCACCTTCTCTCTCTCTCTCTCTCTCTCTCTCTCTCTCTCTCTCTCTCTCTCTCTCTGTCTCTCTCTCTCTCTCTCTGTCTCTCTCTCTCTCTCTCTCTCTCTCTCTCTGTCTCTCTCTCTCTCTCTGTCTCTCTCTCTCTCTCTCTCTCTCTCTCTTAGAAAGGAGAGACACACAGGCTCACACAAACACATACCAGTGTATGAGTGTGTGTGTGTGTTTGTCTATTTCAGCCTAGATTACACCGACGACAGGACTGGAGGGGTCCCAGTGTACCGTAGACAGGACTGGAGGGGTCACAGGCTTGTAGAGAGGACTGGAGGGGTCATAGTGTACTGTAGACAGGACTGGAGGGGTCATAGTGTACTGTAGACAGGACTGGAGGGGTCACAGTGTACTGTAGACAGGACTGGAGGGGTCACAGTGTACTGTAGAGAGGACTGGAGGGCTCCCAGTGTACTGTAGAGAGGACTGGAGGACTCACAGTGTACTGTAGACAGGACTGGAGGGGTCACAGTGTACTGTAGAGAGGACTGGAGGGGTCATAGTGTACTGTAGAGAGGACTGGAGGGGTCCCAGTGTACTGTAGACAGGACTAGAGGGGTCATAGTGTACTGTAGACAGGACTGGAGGGGTCACAGTGTACTGTAGAGAGGACTGGAGGGGTCATAGTGTACTGTAGACAGGACTGGAGGGGTCACAGTGTACTGTAGAGAGGACTGGAGGGGTCATAGTGTACTGTAGACAGGAGAGAGGACTGGAGGGCTCACAGTGTACTGTAGACAGGACTGGAGGGTCACAGTGTACTGTAGACAGGACTGGAGAGGGTCACAGTGTACTGTAGACAGGACTGGAGGGGTCATAGGTACTGAAGAGAGGACTACTGTAGACAGGACAGTGTACTGTAGACAGGACTGGAGGGTCACAGTGTACTGTAGACAGGACTGGAGGGGTCTGTAGACAGACTGTACTGTAGACAGGACTAGAGGGGTCATAGTGTACTGTAGACAGTACTGGAGGGGTCACAGTGTACTGTAGAGAGACAGGACTAGGAGGGGTCATAGTGTACTGTAGGACAGGACTGGAGGGGTCACAGTGTACTGTAGACAGGACTGGAGGGGTCAGTGTAGTGTACTGTAGACAGGACTGGAGGGGTCACAGTGTACTGTAGACAGGACTGGAGGGGTCACAGTGTACTGTAGAGAGGACTGGAGGGGTCACAGTGTACTGTAGAGAGGACTGGAGGGGTCACAGTGTACTGTAGACAGGACTGGAGGGCTCACAGTGTACTGTAGAGAGGACTGGAGGGCTCACAGTGTACTGTAGACAGGACTGGAGGGGTCACAGTGTACTGTAGACAGGACTGGAGGGCTCCCAGTGTACTGTAGACAGGACTGGAGGGGTCACAGTGTACTGTAGACAGGACTGGAGGGCTCCCAGTGTACTGTAGACAGGACTGGAGGGCTCCCAGTGTACTGTAGAGAGGACTGGAGGGCTCACAGGCTTGTAGAGAGGACTGGAGGGCTCACATTGTACTGTAGACAGGACTGGAGGTCTCACAGGCTTGTAGAGAGGACTGGAGGGCTCACAGTGTACTGTAGAGAGGACTGGAGGGGTCATAGTGTACTGTAGACAGGACTGGAGGGCTCACAGTGTACTGTAGACAGGACTGGAGGGCAGTGTCTGTAGACAGTGTACTGTAGAGAGGACTGGAGGGCTCACAGTGTACTGTAGACAGGACTGGAGGGCTCACAGGCTTGTAGAGAGGACTGGAGGGCTCACAGTGTACTGTAGACAGGACTGTAGGGCTCACAGGCTTGTAGAGAGGACTGGAGGGGTCACAGTTTACTGTAGACAGGACTGGAGGGGTCATAGTGTACTGTAGAGAGGACTGGAGGGGTCCCAGTGTACTGTAGAGAGGACTGGAGGGGTCCCAGTGTACTGTAGAGAGGACTGGAGGGGTCACAGTGTACTGTAGACAGGACTGGAGGGTCACAGTGTACTGTAGAGAGGACTGGAGGGTCACAGTGTACTGTAGACAGGACTGGAGGGTCACAGGGTGTACTGTAGACAGGACTGGAGGGGTCACAGTGTACTGTAGAGAGGACTGGAGGGGTCACAGTGTACTGTAGAGAGGACTGGACTGGGGTCACAGTGTACTGTAGACAGGACTGGAGGGTCACAGTGTACTGTAGAGAGGACTGGAGGGGTCACAGTGTACTGTAGAGAGGACTGGAGGGTCACAGTGTACTGTAGAGAGGACTGGAGGGGTCACAGTGTACTGTAGAGAGGACTGGAGGGGTCACAGTGTACTGTAGAGAGGACTGGAGGGTCACAGTGTACTGTAGAGAGGACTGGAGGGGTCACAGTGTACTGTGGACAGGACTGGACTGGGGGTCACAGTGTGACTAGTGTACTGTAGACAGGACTGGAGGGGTCACAGGTACTGTAGACAGGACTGGAGGGGTCAGTGTACTGTAGAGAGGACTGGAGGGTCACAGTGTACTGTAGAGAGGACTGGAGGGGTCACAGTGTACTGTGGACAGGACTGGAGGGTCACAGTGTACTGTGGACAGGACTGGAGGGGTCACAGTGTACTGTGGAGAGGACTGGAGGGGTCACAGTGTACTGTGGACAGGACTGGACTGGAGGGTCACAGTGTACTGTGGGCTCCCAGGACTGGAGGAGTCACAGTGTACTGTGGAGAGGACTGGAGGGGGTTCACTGGAGTGTACTGTGGACAGGACTGGAGGGGTCACAGTGTACTGTGGAGAGGACTGGAGGGGTCACAGTGTACTGTGGACAGGACTGGAGGGGTCACAGTGTACTGTGGAGAGGACTGGAGGGGTCACAGTGTACTGTGGACAGGACTGGAGGGGTCACAGTGTACTGTGGAGAGGACTGGAGGGGTCACAGTGTACTGTGGACAGGACTGGAGGGGGGCCACAGTGTACTGTGGAGAGGACTGGAGGGTCACACAGTGACAGGACTGGGGAGAGGACTGGAGGGGTCACAGTGTACTGTGGAGAGGACTGGAGGGGTCACAGTGTACTGTGGAGAGGACTGGAGGGGTCACAGTGTACTGTGGACAGGACTGGAGGGGTCACAGTGTACTGTGGAGAGGACTGGAGGGTCACAGTGTACTGTGGAGAGGACTGGAGGGGTCACAGTGTACTGTGGAGAGGACTGGAGGGTCACAGTGTACTGTGGAGAGGACTGGAGGGGGGTCACAGTGTACTGTGGAGAGGACTGGAGGGGTCACAGTGTACTGTGGAGAGGACTGGAGGGGTCACAGTGTACTGTGGAGAGGACTGGAGGGGTCACAGTGTACTGGAGAGGACTGGAGGGGTCACACAGGTGTACTGTGGAGAGGACTGGAGGGGTCACAGTGTACTGTGGACAGGACTGGAGGGCTCACAGTGTACTGTGGACAGGACTGGAGGGGTCACAGTGTACTGTGGACAGGACTGGAGGGGGTCACAGACTGGAGGGTACTGTAGACAGGACTGGAGGGGTCACAGTGTGTGGAGAGGACTGTAGACATGACTGGAGGGGTCACAGTGTACTGTGGACAGGACTGGAGGGGTCACAGTGTACTGTGGACAGGACTGGAGGGGGTCACAGTGTACTGTGGACAGGACTGGATTGTAGGTTCACAGTGTACTGTAGACAGGACTGGAGGGGTCACAGTGACTGGAGGGGTCACAGTGTACTGTGGAGAGGACTGGAGGGGTCACAGTGTACTGTGGACAGGACTGGAGGGGTCACAGTGTACTGTAGAGAGGACAGTGTACTGTGGAGAGGACTGGAGGGGTCACAGTGTACTGTGGAGAGGACTGGAGGGGTCACAGTGTACTGTGGAGAGGACTGGAGGGGTCACAGTGTACTGTGGAGAGGACTGGAGGGGGTCACAGTGTACTGTGGAGAGGACTGGAGGGGTCACAGTGTACTGTGGAGGGGTCACAGGACTGGAGGGGTCACAGTGTACTGTAGAGAGGACTGGAGGGGTCCCAGTGTACTGTGGAGAGACTGGAGGGGGACTGGAGGGGTCACAGTGTACTGTAGACAGGACTGGAGGGGTCACAGTGTACTGTAGAGAGGACTGGAGGGGTCACAGTGTACTGTAGACAGGACTGGAGGGTCACAGTGTACTGTGGACAGGACTGGAGGGGGTCACAGTGTACTGTAGAGAGGACTGGAGGGGTCACAGTGTACTGTAGAGAGGACTGGAGGGGTCACAGTGACTGGACTGGAGGGGTCACAGTGTACTGTGTGGACAGGACTGGAGGGTCACAGTGTACTGTGGACAGGACTGGAGGGGTCACAGTGTACTGTGGACAGGACTGGAGGGGTCACAGTGTACTGTGGACAGGACTGGAGGGGTCTGTATGTACTGGAGGGGTGTGTACTGTACGTGTGGATAAGAGTTCCCAAAGAAAACATCTATGGTCCTCATAGAATGTGTCACAGACCAGAGGTCCTCCCCATCCACCACCACCTCAATTAATGTCCTGTCCTGACCTGACCTCCCCATCCACCACCACCTCACTTAATGTCCTGTCCTGACCTGTCCTCCCCATCCACCACCACCTCACTTAATGTCCTGTCCTGACCTGTCCTCCCCATCCACCACCACCTCACTTAATGTCCTGTCCTGACCTGTCCTCCCCATCCACCACCACCTCACTTAATGTCCTGTCCTGACCTGTCCTCCCCATCCACCACCACCTCACTTAATGTCCTGTCGTGACCTGTCCTCCCCATCCACCACCACCTCAATTAATGTCCTGTCCTGACCTGTCCTCCCCATCCACCACCACCTCACTTAATGTCCTGTCGTGACCTGTCCTCCCCATCCACCACCACCTCAATTAATGTCCTGTCCTGACCTGTCCTCCCCATCCACCACCACCTCACTTAATGTCCTGTCCTGACCTGTCCTCCCCATCCACCACCACCTCAATTAATGTCCTGTCCTGTCCCGTCCTCCCCATCCACCACCACCTCACTTAATGTCCTGTCCTGACCTGTCCTCCCCATCCACCACCACCTCACTTAATGTCCTGTCCTGTCCCGTCCTCCCCATCCACCACCACCTCACTTAATGTCCTGTCCTGTCCTGTCCTCCCCATCCACCACCACCTCACTTAATGTCCTGTCCTGTCCCGTCCTCCCCATCCACCACCACCTCACTTAATGTCCTGTCCTGTCCCGTCCTCCCCATCCACCACCACCTCACTTAATGTCCTGTCCTGTCCTGTCCTCCCCATCCACCACCACCTCAATTAATGTCCTGTCCTGTCCTGTGTCTGTGTGTTTTATCATTATTATCTTACTCAACAAGTGGACCATAACTCAATACAACACAACTCAATACAACACAACTCAATACAACACAACACAACTCAATACAACACAACTCAACACAACTCAATACAACACAACTCAATACAATACAACACAACACAACACAACTCAATACAACACAACTCAATACAATACAACACAACACAACACAACACAACACAACACAAGACAACATAACACAACACAACACAACACAACACAACACAACACAACACAACTCAATACAACACAACTCAACACAACACAACTCAACTCAACACAACTCAACTCAATACAACACAACTCAATACAACACAACTCAACACAACTCAACTCAATACAACACAACTCAATACAACACAACTCAACACAACACAACACAACACAACACAACACAACACAACACAACTCAACACAACTCAACTCAACACAACTCAACTCAATACAACACAACTCAATACAACACAACTCAATACAACACAACTCAACACAACACAACTCAACTCAACACAACACAACTCAACACAACACAATACAACACAACACAACACAACTCAATACAATGCAACAACAGACAATGCAGCACGGAACACACATTTAACACAGTACTTGATTTGCTAGACTTAGGATTCTACAAAGTGTTGCTATAGGTTGACAAATGGTGTTCCTGTCTCCTACTGTGTGCGTGTGTGTGTGTGTGTGTGTGTGTGTGTGTATCTGTCTCCTATGGTGTGTGTGTGTGTGTATATCTGTCTCCTGTGTGTGTGTGTGTGTATATCTGTCTCCTATGTGTGTGTGTGTGTGTATATCTGCTGTCTCCTACTGCGTGTGTGTGCATGTGTATATATCTGTGTGTGTGTGTGTGTGTGTGTCTGTATCTGCAGGCGTGTGCGTGTGCAGGATTAGAACATTTATCTGTCGCCTATGGTGTGTGTGTGTGTGTGTGTGAAAACAGGCAACAAGCTAAAAAAGACCAAAAAAATGTGTCCCTCCATCCCTCCATCTCTCCATGTGTGTATCTGTCTCCATCATTCCATCCCTCCATCTGTGTGTCCCTCCATATATCCATCCCTCCATCTCTCTATCCCTCCATCCCTCCATCTTTCCATCTCTCCATCCCTCCATCTCTGTGTTTTGTGTCCCTCCATCTCTCCATCTCTCTAACCCTCCATTTCCATCAGCGCTCCATGGAAACCATCCAACAAGCTAAAAAAGACCAAAAGAAAATTCCATCCCTCCATCCCTCCATCTTTCCATCTCTCCATCCCTCCATCCCTCCATCTCTCCATCCCTCCATCCCTCCATCATTCCATCCCTCCATCATTCCATCCCTCCATCCCTCCATCATTCCATCCCTCCATCCCTCCATCATTCCATCCCTCCATCATTCCATCCCTCCATCATTCCATCCCTCCATCATTCCATCCCTCCATCATTCCATCCCTCCATCATTCCATCCCTCCATCCCTCCATCCCTCCCTCCTTCCCTGGTATTGGGAGAATTAAAGTGATGTAATTCACAAGAGAAGTCAGCAAATAGTTTTCCTTGCAGAACACAAGCTTGTATTTAGACAGGAAGGTAAACAAATGTTTTGTTGTTGTCATCCATCCCTGCCTCAGGCTAGTTTAGCTGTAGCCAGCAGCCCCTGCTGCTCTCTGGACAGGACATAAACACCATCCACTTCTGTTCAAGTCGATGCCATACAAACCTGTCTGCCTATTTCTCTAGCTATTGTCAGAGCCGTGGAAAGAGATCCTGTAGGAAAGATTGGATACAGAAACAGACGTGTGATTCAGGTATTTTAACTGCAGTCTTATCGGCACGGCAACACTAAAGCCAAAGTACGGACTGTGACATTCATCAGCAGGAACATTCTAGAATGACCACCATGGAATCTCCTCTATTCATTCCATTCTGTTGTTCCAGTCACATCAACAGCCATCGGACTAGTGAGTTACGTAAATCACCATTACATTTACAGGACTAGTCAATAGTTTGGACACACTTACTCATTCCAGGGTTTTTCTTTATTTGTTACTATTTTCTACATTTCAGAATAATAGTGAAGACATCAACACTATGAAATAACACATATGGAATCATGTAGTAACCAAAAAAGTGTAAAACCTATCAAAATATATTTTATTATTTTTGATTGTTCAAAGTAGCCACCCTTTGCCTTGATGACAGCTTTGCAAACTCTTGGCATTCTCTCAACCAGCTGCACCACATATCACAGTCATAGTAAGTACATTTTTCCTCAACAAAGTAGTTATCAGTAAACCTGTGTTAGTAAGAAAAGACAGTGAAGTATTACATCATGATAGAGGTCAGTAGGTCAGTACAGTACAGTCTAGCACCTCTCTAAACCAGCCAGGACAGCCTCTCTAAACCAGCCAGGACAGCCTCTCTAAACCAGCCAGGACAGCCTCTCTAAACCAGCCAGGACAGCCTCTCTAAACCAGCCAGGACAGCCTCTCTAAACCAGCCAGGACAGCCTCTCTAAACCAGCCAGGACAGCCTCTCTAAACCAGCCAGGACAGCCTCTCTAAACCAGCCAGGACAGTCTCTCTAAACCAGCCAGGACAGTCTCTCTGGTGTGTCATCATAGTGGTTTCTGATTGGTGGTCATCATTTGGTGTGTCATCATAGTGGTCTCTGATTGGTGGTCATCATTTGGTGTGTCATCATAGTGGTCTCTGATTGGTGGTCATCATTTGGTGTGTCATCATAGTGGTCTCTGATTGGTGGTCATCATTTGGTGTGTCATCATAGTGGTCTCTGATTGGTGGTCAGACTCTCTCAGGTGGAACAAACTTAAACTTCCTCCTTTTTTCAACGCTGATTTGAATGTCATTGAGAAAACAGAGAAGTGTCATCATGTACATCCTTTCTGAATTTAAAAGTAATCAAGAAGTAATCATCTAGTTTCTCAAAAGTATCTGTAATCTGATTACAGTTACTGATTAGTAATCAACTCTCCAACCCTGTGTGTCTGTGTGTACACAAGTCTAGTTCCTACAGTAACCCTCCCAAGGCACCTAGGCCTGGTTTCTCTCTCTCTCTCTCTCTGTCTCTCTCTCTCTCTCTCTCTGCCAGCGGGCCTGTGGAGAGGACAATAAAATAGGGAGGAGAGGAAGAGGGATGACGTCCGACCTGAACGTAAACCACACATCTGGATGCCATTATGGCTCTACAGAGGAGCGTGGAGCCGAGCCGAACCGAGCAGAGCTGAGCGGATGACAGTGCCTCTAGTACCGGCTGCTGGGACACTGTGGGGAGGAAACACAGCATCCATCACGGCTCCAACACCACCGACCGGGAGCACGGATACATTTACCCTAAGAGGGATGGAGCTCTCTGCTACCACCACACGATCACACCACTACACACACGCCAATACCCACAAATGCACACACACACACACACACACACACACACACACACACACACACACTACACACACACACACACACACAACCAATCCCCACAGAGGCGTCACAGGACATCGCTGAAGCATGGTCTGGCGTGTGGCTTTCATAGTTTATCAAATAGTTTATCAAATAGTTTATTAAAAAGTCTTTCAAATAAGACTAACAAAAATATTATTCACAATGCGAAACAGAAAGCATACGGATGAGGATATTGGACTGCACTGTGGAGTGATGAGGACATTGGACTGCACTGTGGAGTGATGAGGATATTGGACTTGGCCTGCACTGTGGAGTGATGAGGATATTGGACTTGGCCTGCACTGTGGAGTGATGAGGACATTGGACTTGGCCTGCACTGTGGAGTGATGAGGACATTGGCCTGCACTGTGGAGTGATGAGGACATTGGACTGCACTGTGGAGTGATGAGGATATTGGACTTGGCCTGCACTGTGGAGTGATGAGGATATTGGCCTGCACTGTGGAGTGATGAGGACATTGGCCTGCACTGTGGAGTGATGAGGACATTGGACTTGGCCTGCACTGTGGAGTGATGAGGACATTGGACTTGGCCTGCACTGTGGAGTGATGAGGACATTGGCCTGCACTGTGGAGTGATGAGGACATTGGACTTGGCCTGCACTGTGGAGTGATGAGGATATTGGACTTGGCCTGCACTATGGAGTGATGAGGACATTGGACTTGGCCTGCACTATGGAGTGATGAGGACATTGGACTTGGCCTGCACTGTGGAGTGATGAGGACATTGGACTTGGCCTGCACTGTGGAGTGATGAGGACATTGGCCTGCACTGTGGAGTGATGAGGACATTGGCCTGCACTGTGGAGTGATGAGGATATTGGACTGCACTGTGGAGTGATGAGGACATTGGACTGCACTGTGGAGTGATGAGGACATTGGCCTGCACTGTGGAGTGATGAGGACATTGGATTGGCCTGCACTGTGGAGTGATGAGGACATTGGCCTGCACTGTGGAGTGATGAGGACATTGGACTTGCACTGTGGAGTGATGAGGACATTGGACTTGGCCTGCACTGTGGAGTGATGAGGACATTGGACTGCACTGTGGAGTGATGAGGACATTGGACTTGGCCTGCAATGTGGAGTGATGAGGACATTGGACTTGGCCTGCACTGTGGAGTGATGAGGACATTGGACTTGGCCTGCACTGTGGAGTGATGAGGACATTGGACTTGGCCTACACTGTGGAGTGATGAGGACATTGGACTGCACTGTGGAGTGATGAGGATATTGGACTTGGCCTGCACTGTGGAGTGATGAGGACATTGGACTTGGCCTGCACTGTGGAGTGATGAGGACATTGGCCTGCACTGTGGAGTGATGAGGACATTGGCCTGCACTGTGGAGTGATGAGGACATTGGACTTGGCCTGCACTGTGGAGTGATGAGGACATTGGCCTGCACTGTGGAGTGATGAGGACATTGGCCTGCACTGTGGAGTGATGAGGACATTGGCCTGCACTGTGGAGTGATGAGGACATTGGACTTGGCCTGCACTGTGGAGTGATGAGGACATTGGCCTGCACTGTGGAGTGATGAGGACATTGGACTGCACTGTGGAGTGATGAGGACATTGGACTTGGCCTGCAATGTGGAGTGATGAGGACATTGGACTTGGCCTGCACTGTGGAGTGATGAGGACATTGGACTTGGCCTGCACTGTGGAGTGATGAGGACATTGGACTGCACTGTGGAGTGATGAGGATATTGGACTTGGCCTGCACTGTGGAGTGATGAGGACATTGGACTGCACTGTGGAGTGATGAGGACATTGGACTTGGACTGCACTGTGGAGTGATGAGGACATTGGACTTGGCCTGCACTATGGAGTGATGAGGACATTGGACTTGGCCTGCACTGTGGAGTGATGAGGACATTGGACTTGGCCTGCACTGTGGAGTGATGAGGACATTGGCCTGCACTGTGTGGACAATGGACTGATGATGAGGACATTGGCCTGCACTGTGGAGTGATGAGGACATTGGACTGCACTGTGGAGTGATGAGGACATTGGACTTGGCCTGCACTGTGGAGTGATGAGGACATTGGCCTGCACTGTGGAGTGATGAGGACATTGGACTGCACTGTGGAGTGATGAGGACATTGGACTTGGCCTGCAATGTGGAGTGATGAGGACATTGGACTTGGCCTGCACTGTGGAGTGATGAGGACATTGGCCTGCACTGTGGAGTGATGAGGATATTGGCCTGCACTGTGGAGTGATGAGGATATTGGCCTGCACTGTGGAGTGATGAGGACATTGGCCTTGGCCTGCACTGTGGAGTGATGAGGACATTGGCCTGCACTGTGGAGTGATGAGGACATTGGCCTGCACTGTGGAGTGATGAGGACTGCCTGCACTGTGGAGTGATGAGGATATTGGCCTGCACTGTGGAGTGATGAGGACATTGGCCTTGGCCTGCACTGTGGAGTGATGAGGACATTGGCCTGCACTGTGGAGTGATGAGGACATTGGCCTGCACTGTGGAGTGATGAGGACATTGGCCTGCACTGTGGAGTGATGAGGACATTGGACTTGGCCTGCACTGTGGAGTGATGAGGACATTGGCCTGCACTGTGGAGTGATGAGGACATTGGACTGCACTGTGGAGTGATGAGGACATTGGACTTGGCCTGCACTGTGGAGTGATGAGGACATTGGCCTGCACTGTGGAGTGATGAGGACATTGGACTTGGCCTGCACTGTGGAGTGATGAGGACATTGGCCTGCACTGTGGAGTGATGAGGACATTGGACTTGGCCTGCACTGTGGAGTGATGAGGATATTGGCCTGCACTGTGGAGTGATGAGGACATTGGCCTGCACTGTGGAGTGATGAGGACATTGGACTTGGCCTGCACTATGGAGTGATGAGGACATTGGACTTGGCCTGCACTATGGAGTGATGAGGACATTGGACTTGGCCTGCACTATGGAGTGATGTGGACATTAGCTTACACATCTGACTTGGAGAAACCTCTAGTCACCCAGCCTGTCTGTCAGTATCTCTACAAACATCTCTGGAGAAACCTCTAGTCACCCAGCCTGTCTGTCAGTATCTCTACAAACATCTCTGGAGAAACCTCTAGTCACCCAGCCTGTCTGTCAGTATCTCTACAAACATCTCTGGAGAAACCTCTAGTCACCCAGCCTGTCTGTCAGTATCTCTACAAACATCTCTGGAGAAACCTCTAGTCACCCAGCCTGTCTGTCAGTATCTCTACAAACATCTCTGGAGAAACCAGCCTAGTCACCCAGCCTGTCTGTCAGTATCTCTACAAACATCTCTGGAGAAACCTCTAGTCACCCAGCCTGTCTGTCAGTATCTCTACAAACATCTCTGGAGAAACCTCTAGTCACCCAGCCTGTCTGTCAGTATCTCTACAAACATCTCTGGAGAAACCTCTAGTCACCCAGCCTGTCTCTCTGAGGTCTCCTGTATCGTATAGAGAAACCTCTAGTCACCCAGCCTGTCTCTCTGAGGTCTCCTGTATCGTATAGAGAAACCTCTAGTCACCCAGCCTGTCTCTCTGAGGTCTCCTGTACCGTATAGAGAAACCTCTAGTCACCCAGCCTGTCTCTCTGAGGTCTCCTGTACCGTATAGAGAAACCTCTAGTCACCCAGCCTGTCTCTCTGAGGTCTCCTGTATCGTATAGAGAAACCTCTAGTCACCCAGCCTGTCTCTCTGATGTCTCCTGTATCGTATAGAGAAACCTCTAGTCACCCAGCCTGTCTCTCTGAGATCTCCTGTACCGTATAGAGAAACCTCTAGTCACCCAGCCTGTCTCTCTGAGGTCTCCTGTATCGTATAGAGAAACCTCTAGTCACCCAGCCTGTCTGTCTGAGGTCTCCTGTATCGTATAGAGAAACCTCTAGTCACCCAGCCTGTCTCTCTGAGGTCTCCTGTACCGTATAGAGAAACCTCTAGTCACCCAGCCTGTCTCTCTGAGGTCTCCTGTATCGTATAGAGAAACCCAGCCCTCTAGTCACCCAGCCTGTCTCTCTGAGGTCTCCTGTACCGTATAGAGAAACCTCTAGTCACCCAGCCTGTCTCTCTGAGGTCTCCTGTAGCCTGTCTCTCTGAGGTCTCGTATAGAGAAACCTCTAGTCACCCAGCCTGTCTCTCTGAGGTCTCCTGTA
>NW_027040484.1:328816-366316 GCF_034236695.1 Oncorhynchus nerka
CAGTATGACTATAGAGGATCTATAAACACAAAGCCTCCCCACAGACATACAGTATGACTATACACAAAGACAGACATACAGTATGGATAGGTGTTTATACAGGATCTAAGCGGAGGAGAAAACTCTTCCTCCAGTTTCAACTTTTTTCTGATCTCACAACAATAGTTACCAAGGCGACAGTGTGGGCCCATGTGGTTCATGTGAGGCTGCTAAAACATGGTGTGATTAGTGCGCGTGTGTGTGATGTGTGTGTGTGTGTGTGTGTGTGTGTGTGTGTGTGTGTATGTGTGTGTGTATGTGTGAACATGTGTGTGTTATTAACGTCTGTGAGATATGATCAGAGGAGAGAGAGAGGCAGTCGGAGAAGACAGTAAATGATCTCATCATTCAGTGTACTGCACACACACACACACACACACACACACACACACACACACACACACACACACACACACACACACACACACACACACACACTAAAGACACTGCAGAAGCAGCGGCTCTTTCAACTCAACAGGAGGGTTGTTTCTGATCTCCAGACTCAAACAGTAAACCGGACCTCGTTAGCATCATATTCCCCGATTGGCCAGAAACTAAACAAGACGGGACAGATTCCACAGGCGTGACGTTCCTTACTCGGTGCCACAGTGGGTGGTCTAACACAATGGTGTGTTAGTGATGTGTGGGTCTGCTGTTTGTTCATAAAGCCAACATTACCGACCCTGAACACGCAAATATAGAAAACGCCCTGTACAGTCAGAGGTGACGCAACCATTGTTTTAGACAGGCCTTTTTTAGATAGGCCTATATTTCTGCTTAGAATTTTCCGACATTTTAGTCGACTTGCAATTTCACTTCTGTCGTTTGTAGTTGCCCTTGAAGACTATGTTAACCCTTGCTCATCAGAATATTGTCATAAATCGATAGAATGAAAGCTTCAATCTAGTTGATATCAGTGAAGTTGGTTTTCTCTTTGCTCTGTCATCTCTGCTTCTCTCTCGCAGCAAAGACGTTTAGGGACCGGGGAGCAAATGCAATAAATAAAATAAAAACAGGATTTTTTTTCTCTCCAAATGACATCAGATTGACCGGTTTTAATAAAATTAAAAGCTGTTAAATAGGCCCAACATGTTTTTAAAAAGATGTATCTTTGGCTTGGAAACATATTTTATGTGGTTGAAATAGTATGAGCTTTTATGATGCTGATAAAGTAAATAGCTTTGCAGATGGTCCCTAACCACTCATTCATTCTCTTGTGGAGCTAACAGGGATCCAAATAAACCAAAAGAAACGATTCTCTCAAGATGCTGAAAGAAATGAAGCTTATTTCTCCACTCCTGTCAACATTTACATTTGGTGTATTTGGTGTACATTTGAGGTTATAGAGCTACAGGTAATATTATATTATATTATATTATATTATATTAGACTATGTGAGAGGTTATATAACTACAAGTAATATTATATTATATTATATTATATTAGACTATGTGAGAGGTTATAGAGCTACAGGTAATATTATATTATATTATATTAGACTATGTGAGAGGTTATAGAACTACAAGTAATATTATATTATATTATATTATATTAGACTATGTGAGAGGTTATAGAGCTACAGGTAATATTATATTATATTATATTATATTATATTAGACTATGTGAGAGGATATGGAACTACAGGTAATATTATATTATATTATACTATGTGAGAGGTTATAGAGCTACAGGTAATATTATATTATACTATGTGAGAGGTTATAGAGCTACAGGTAATATTATATTATATTATATTAGACTATGTGAGAGGTTATAGAGCTACAGGTAATATTATATTATATTATATTATACTATGTGAGAGGTTATAGAGCTACAGGTAATATTATATTATATTATATTAGACTATTATATATATAGCTTAGGTAATATTATATTATACTATGTGAGAGGTTATAGAGCTACAGGTAATATTATATTATATTATATTATACTATGTGAGAGGATATAGAACTACAGGTAATATTATATTATATTATACTATGTGAGAGGATATATAACTACAGGTAATATTATATTATATTATACTATGTGAGAGGTTATAGAACTACAGGTAATATTATATTATATTATATTATATTAGACTATGTGAGAGGATATGGAACTACAGGTAATATTATATTATATTATATTATACTATGTGAGAGGTTATAGAGCTACAGGTAATATTATATTATATTACACTATGTGAGAGGTTATAGAGCTACAGGTAATATTATATTATATTAGACTATGTGAGAGGATATATAACTACAGGTAATATTATATTATATTAGACTATGTGAGAGGATATATAACTACAGGTAATATTATATTATATTATACTATGTGAGAGGTTATAGAGCTACAGGTAATATTATATTACACTATGTGAGAGGTTATAGAGCTACAGGTAATATTATATTATATTATATTATACTATGTGAGAGGTTATAGAGCTACAGGTAATATTATATTATATTATATTATATTATACTATGTGAGAGGTTATAGAGCTACAGGTAATATTATATTATATTACACTATGTGAGAGGTTATAGAGCTACAGGTAATATTATATTATATTAGACTATGTGAGAGGATATATAACTACAGGTAATATTATATTATATTAGACTATGTGAGAGGATATATAACTACAGGTAATATTATATTATATTATACTATGTGAGAGGTTATAGAGCTACAGGTAATATTATATTACACTATATTATAGAGCTACAGGTAATATTATATTATATTATATTATACTATGTGAGAGGTTATAGAGCTACAGGTAATATTATATTATATTAGACTATGTGAGAGGTTATATAACTACAGGTAATATTATATTATATTATATTATATTATATTATATTATATTATATTATATTATATTATATTATATTATATTATATTAGACTATGTGAGAGGTTATATAACTACAGGTAATATTATATTATATTATATTAGACTATGTGAGAGGTTATATAACTACAAGTAATATTATATTATATTATATTAGACTATGTGAGAGGTTATAGAGCTACAGGTAATATTATATTATACTATGTGAGAGGTTATAGAGCTACAGGTAATATTATATTATATTATATTATACTATGTGAGAGGATATAGAACTACAGGTAATATTATATTATATTATACTATGTGAGAGGATATATAACTACAGGTAATATTATATTATATTATACTATGTGAGAGGTTATAGAACTACAGGTAATATTATATTATATTATATTAGACTATGTGAGAGGATATGGAACTACAGGTAATATTATATTATATTATATTATACTATGTGAGAGGTTATAGAGCTACAGGTAATATTATATTATATTACACTATGTGAGAGGTTATAGAGCTACAGGTAATATTATATTATATTAGACTATGTGAGAGGATATATAACTACAGGTAATATTATATTATATTAGACTATGTGAGAGGATATATAACTACAGGTAATATTATATTATATTATACTATGTGAGAGGTTATAGAGCTACAGGTAATATTATATTACACTATGTGAGAGGTTATAGAGCTACAGGTAATATTATATTATATTATATTATACTATGTGAGAGGTTATAGAGCTACAGGTAATATTATATTATATTATATTATATTATACTATGTGAGAGGTTATAGAGCTACAGGTAATATTATATTATATTACACTATGTGAGAGGTTATAGAGCTACAGGTAATATTATATTATATTAGACTATGTGAGAGGATATATAACTACAGGTAATATTATATTATATTAGACTATGTGAGAGGATATATAACTACAGGTAATATTATATTATATTATACTATGTGAGAGGTTATAGAGCTACAGGTAATATTATATTACACTATGTGAGAGGTTATAGAGCTACAGGTAATATTATATTATATTATATTATACTATGTGAGAGGTTATAGAGCTACAGGTAATATTATATTATATTAGACTATGTGAGAGGTTATATAACTACAGGTAATATTATATTATATTATACTATGTGAGAGGTTATAGAGCTACAGGTAATATTATATTACACTATGTGAGAGGTTATAGAGCTACAGGTAATATTATATTATATTAGACTATGTGAGAGGTTATATAACTACAGGTAATATTATATTATATTATACTATGTGAGAGGTTATAGAGCTACAGGTAATATTATATTATATTAGACTATGTGAGAGGTTATATAACTACAGGTAATATTATATTATATTATACTATGTGAGAGGTTATATAACTACAGGTAATATTATATTATATTATATTATATTATATTATATTATAGTATATTATATTATATTATATTATACTATGTGAGAGGTTATATAACTACAGGTAATATTATATTATATTATATTAAACTATGTGAGAGGATATAGAGCTACAGGTAATATTATATTATATTATATTATATTAGACTATGTGAGAGGTTATAGAGCTACAGGTAATATTACAGGTAATATTATATTATATTATATTATATTAAACTATGTGAGAGGATATAGAGCTACAGGTAATATTATATTATATTAGACTATGTGAGAGGTTATAGAGCTACAGGTAATATTACAGGTAATATTATATTATATTATATTATATTAAACTATGTGAGAGGATATAGAGCTACAGGTAATATTATATTATATTATATTATATTAGACTATGTGAGAGGTTATATAACTACAGGTAATATTATATTATATTATATTATATTAGACTATGTGAGAGGTTATATAACTACAGGTAATATTATATTATATTAGACTATGTGAGAGGTTATATAACTACAGGTAATATTATATTATATTATATTAGACTATGTGAGAGGATATATAACTACAGGTAATATTATATTATATTAGACTATGTGAGAGGATATATAACTACAGGTAATATTATATTATATTATACTATGTGAGAGGTTATATAACTACAGGTAATATTATATTATATTATATTAGACTATGTGAGAGGTTATAGAGCTACAGGTAATATTATATTATATTATACTATGTGAGAGGTTATATAACTACAGGTAATATTATATTATATTATATTATATTAGACTATGTAAGAGGATATAGAGCTACAGGTAATATTATATTATATTATACTATGTGAGAGGTTATATAACTACAGGTAATATTATATTATATTATATTAGACTATGTAAGAGGATATAGAACTACAGGTAATATTATATTATATTATATTATATTAGACTATGTAAGAGGATATAGAGCTACAGGTAATATTATATTATATTATACTATGTGAGAGGTTATATAACTACAGGTAATATTATATTACATTATATTAGACTATGTAAGAGGATATAGAGCTACAGGTAATATTATATTATATTATATTATATTATTTTAGACTATGTGAGAGGATATAGAGCTACAGGTAATATTATATTATATTAGACTATGTGAGAGGTTATATAACTACAGGTAATATTATATTATATTATATTAGACTATGTGAGAGGATATATAACTACAGGTAATATTATATTATATTAGACTATGTGAGAGGATATATAACTACAGGTAATATTATATTATATTATACTATGTGAGAGGTTATAGAGCTACAGGTAATATTACAGTATATTATATTATATTATATTATATTATATTAGACTATGTGAGAGGTTATATAACTACAGGTAATATTATATTATATTATATTATATTATATTATATTAGACTATGTGAGAGGATATATAACTACAGGTAATATTATATTATATTAGACTATGTGAGAGGATATATAACTACAGGTAATATTATATTATATTAGACTATGTGAGAGGATATAGAGCTACAGGTAATATTATATTATATTAGACTATGTGAGAGGATATAGAACTACAGGTGATATTATATTATATTAGACTATGTGAGAGGATATAGAGCTACAGGTAATATTATATTATATTATATTAGACTGTGTGAGAGGTTATATAACTACAGGTAATATTATATTATATTAGACTATGTGAGAGGATATAGAACTACAGGTAATATTATATTATATTATACTATGTGAGAGGTTATAGAGCCAGTGTCCAGATTTCATTTAAACTACTACTCTATTGAACCCATCTGAACAGTACAGTTCTCTTGAGGTGCCATTTTGAAGTCCCCCGACTGTGAAATTTGGACAGCGCCTCACAATCATCAAACATAACACTGCCGGCACTGCTATCATCCTCTTAAACCACTTCAACAAATATTTCCCAGATATGAGACTACTGTTCCAGAAGGGGGAGGGGGAGACATTAGACTACTGTTCCAGAAGGGGGAGGGGGAGACATTAGACTACTGTTCCAGAAGGGGGAGGGAGAGACATTAGACTACTGTTCCAGAAGGGGGGGGGAGACATTAGACTACTGTTCCAGAAGGGGAGGGAGAGACATTAGACTACTGTTCCAGAAGGAGGAGGGAGAGACATTAGACTACTGTTCCAGAAGGGGAGGGAGAGACATTAGACTACTGTTCCAGAAGGAGGAGGGAGAGACATTAGACTACTGTTCCAGAAGGGGAGGGGAGACATTAGACTACTGTTCCAGAAGGGGAGGGAGAGACATTAGACTACTGTTCCAGAAGGGGAGGAGAGACATTAGACTACTGTTCCAGAAGGGGAGGGGGAGACATTAGACTACTGTTCCAGAAGGGGGAGGGGGAGACATTAGACTACTGTTCCAGAAGGGGGGGGAGACATTAGACTACTGTTCCAGAAGGGGAGAGACATTAGACTACTGTTCCAGAGGGGAGGGGGAGACATTAGACTACTGTTCCAGAAGGGGAGGAGAGACATTAGACTACTGTTCCAGAAGGGGAGAGACATTAGACTACTGTTCTAGAAGGAGGAGAGACATTAGACTACTGTTCCAGAAGGAGGGGAGAGACATTAGACTACTGTTCCAGAAGGGGAGGAGAGACATTAGACTACTGTTCCAGAAGGGGAGGGAGAGACATTAGACTACTGTTCCAGAAGGAGGAGAGACATTAGACTACTGTTCCAGAAGGGGAGGAAGAGACATTAGACTACTGTTCCAGAAGGGGGAGAGACATTAGACTACTGTTCCAGAAGGGGGAGAGACATTAGACTACTGTTCCAGAAGGAGGAGAGACATTAGACTACTGTTCCAGAAGGAGGAGGGAGAGACATTAGACTACTGTTCTAGAAGGAGGAGGGGAGAGACATTAGACTACTGTTCCAGAAGGGAGAGACATTAGACTACTGTTCCAGGGGGGGGGAGACATTAGACTACTGTTCCAGAAGGGGAGGGAGAGACATTAGACTACTGTTCCAGAAGGGGAGGGGGAGACATTAGACTACTGTTCCAGAAGGGGAGGGGGAGACATTAGACTACTGTTCCAGAAGGGGAGGGGGAGACATTAGACTACTGTTCCAGACATTAGACTACTGGAAGGGGGGGGAGAGACATTAGACTACTGTTCCAGAAGGGGAGAGACATTAGACTACTGTTCTAGAAGGAGGAGAGACATTAGACTACTGTTCCAGAAGGGGAGGAGAGACATTAGACTACTGTTCCAGAAGGGGAGGGAGAGACATTAGACTACTGTTCCAGAAGGGGAGGAGAGACATTAGACTACTGTTCCAGAAGGAGGAGAGACATTAGACTACTGTTCCAGAAGGGGAGGGAGAGACATTAGACTACTGTTCCAGAAGGGGAGGGAGAGACATTAGACTACTGTTCCAGAAGGGGAGAGACATTAGACTACTGTTCCAGAAGGAGGAGAGACATTAGACTACTGTTCCAGAAGGAGGAGGGAGAGACATTAGACTACTGTTCTAGAAAGGAGGAGAGACATTAGACTACTGTTCCAGAAGGGGAGGGAGAGACATTAGACTACTGTTCCAGAAGGGGGGGGGAGACATTAGACTACTGTTCCAGAAGGGGAGGAGAGACATTAGACTACTGTTCCAGAGGAGGAGAGACATTAGACTACTGTTCCAGAAGGGGAGGGAGACATTAGACTACTGTTCCAGAAGGGGGAGGGGGAGACATTAGACTACTGTTCCAGAAGGGGAGGGAGAGACATTAGACTACTGTTCCAGAAGGGGGAGGGAGAGACATTAGACTACTGTTCCAGAAGGGGAGGGAGAGACATTAGACTACTGTTCCAGAAGACATTAGACTACTGGAGGAGAGACATTAGACTACTGTTCCAGAAGGAGGAGAGTCATTAGACTACTGTTCCAGAAGGAGACATTAGACTACTGTTCCAGAAGGGGGGGGAGACACATTAGACTACTGTTCCAGAAGGGGGAGGAGAGACATTAGACTACTGTTCCAGAAGGAGGAGAGACATTAGACTACTGTTCCAGAAGGGGAGGGAGAGACATTAGACTACTGTTCCAGAAGGGGAGGAGAGACATTAGACTACTGTTCCAGAAGGGAGGAGAGACATTAGACTACTGTTCCAGAAGGAGGGGAGAGACATTAGACTACTGTTCCAGAAGGACTACTGTTCCAGAAGGGGGAGACATTAGACTACTGTTCCAGAAGGGGGAGGGGAGAGACATTAGACTACTGTTCCAGAAGGGGGAAGGGAGAGACATTAGACTACTGTTCCAGAAGGAGGAGAGACATTAGACTACTGTTCCAGAAGGGGGAGGGAGAGACATTAGACTACTGTTCCAGAAGGGGGAGGGAGAGACATTAGACTACTGTTCCAGAAGGAGGAGAGACATTAGACTACTGTTCCAGAAGGAGGAGAGACATTAGACTACTGTTCCAGAAGGAGGAGGGAGAGACATTAGACTACTGTTCCAGAAGGAGGAGGGGAGAGACATTAGACTACTGTTCCAGAAGGGGGAGGGGAGAGACATTAGACTACTGTTCTAGAAGGAGTCATTAGACTACTGTTCCAGAAGGGGGAGAGACATTAGACTACTGTTCCAGAAGGAGGAGAGACATTAGACTACTGTTCCAGAAGGAGGAGAGTCATTAGACTACTGTTCCAGAAGGGGAGAGTCATTAGACTACTGTTCCAGGGGAGGGAGAGACATGAGACTACTGTTCCAGAAGGGGAGGGAGAGACATTAGACTACTGTTCCAGAAGGGGGAGGGAGAGACATGAGACTACTGTTCCAGAAGGGGAGAGACATTAGACTACTGTTCCAGAAGGGGGAGGGGGAGACATTAGACTACTGTTCCAGAAGGGGAGACATTAGACTACTGGGAGAGACATTAGACTACTGTTCCATTAGACTACTGTTCCAGAAGGGGAGGGGAGAGACATTAGACTACTGTTCCAGAAGGGGGGGGAGAGACATTAGACTACTGTTCCAGAAGGGGAGGGAGAGACATTAGACTACTGTTCCAGAAGGGGGAGGGGAGAGACATTAGACTACTGTTCCAGAAGGAGGAGAGACATTAGACTACTGTTCCAGAAGGAGGGAGAGACATTAGACTACTGTTCCAGAAGGGGAGGAGAGACATTAGACTACTGTTCCAGAAGGGGAGAGACATTAGACTACTGTTCCAGAAGGAGGAGAGACATTAGACTACTGTTCCAGAAGGAGGAGAGACATTAGACTACTGTTCCAGAAGGAGGAGAGAGACATTAGACTACTGTTCCAGAAGGGGAGGGAGAGACATTAGACTACTGTTCCAGAAGGGGAGGAGAGACATTAGACTACTGTTCCAGAAGGAGGGAGAGACATTAGACTACTGTTCCAGAAGGAGGAGAGACATTAGACTACTGTTCCAGAAGGGGGAGGGAGAGACATTAGACTACTGTTCCAGAAAGGAGAGACATTAGACTACTGTTCCAGAAGGGGGAGAGACATTAGACTACTGTTCCAGAAGGGGAGGGAGAGACATTAGACTACTGTTCCAGAAGGGGAGGGAGAGACATTAGACTACTGTTCCAGAAGGGGAGGGGGAGACATTAGACTACTGTTCCAGAAGGGGGAGGGAGAGACATTAGACTACTGTTCCAGAAGGGGAGGAGAGACATTAGACTACTGTTCCAGAAGGGGGAGACATTAGACTACTGTTCTAGAAGGAGGAGAGTCATTAGACTACTGTTCCAGAAGGGGGAGACATTAGACTACTGTTCCAGAAGGGGGAGAGGAGAGACATTAGACTACTGTTCCAGAAGGGGGAGGAGAGACATTAGACTACTGTTCCAGAAGGAGGAGAGACATTAGACTACTGTTCCAGAAGGGGAGGGAGAGACATTAGACTACTGTTCCAGAAGGGGGGGAGACATTAGACTACTGTTCCAGAAGGGGAGAGACATTAGACTACTGTTCCAGAAGGGGGGAGAGACATTAGACTACTGTTCCAGAAAGGAGGGAGAGACATTAGACTACTGTTCCAGAAGGGGAGGAGAGACATTAGACTACTGTTCTAGAAGGAGGAGAGTCATTAGACTACTGTTCCAGAAGGGGAGAGACATTAGACTACTGTTCCAGAAGGAGGAGAGACATTAGACTACTGTTCCAGAAGGAGGAGAGACATTAGACTACTGTTCCAGAAGGAGGAGAGACATTAGACTACTGTTCCAGAAGGGGAGGAGAGACATGAGACTACTGTTCCAGAAGGGGAGGGAGAGACATTAGACTACTGTTCCAGAAGGGGGGACTGGGAGAGACATTAGACTACTGTTCCAGAAGGGGGTGGGGAGAGACATTAGACTACTGTTCCAGAAGGGGAGGGAGAGACATTAGACTACTGTTCCAGAAGGGGAGGGAGAGACATTAGACTACTGTTCCAGAAGGGGGAGGGAGAGACATTAGACTACTGTTCCAGAAGGGGGAGGGGAGAGACATTAGACTACTGTTCCAGAAGGGGGAGAGACATTAGACTACTGTTCCAGAAGGAGGAGAGTCATTAGACTACTGTTCCAGAAGGAGGAGAGACATTAGACTACTGTTCCAGAAGGAGGAGAGACATTAGACTACTGTTCCAGAAGGAGAGAGTCATTAGACTACTGTTCCAGAAGGGGAGGGAGAGACATTAGACTACTGTTCCAGAAGGGGAGGGAGAGACATTAGACTACTGTTCCAGAAGGGGAGGGAGAGACATGAGACTACTGTTCCAGAAGGAGGAGAGACATTAGACTACTGTTCCAGAAGGGGAGGGAGAGACATTAGACTACTGTTCCAGAAGGGGGTGGGGAGAGACATTAGACTACTGTTCCAGAAGGGGGGGAGAGACATTAGACTACTGTTCCAGAAGGGGTGGGGAGAGACATTAGACTACTGTTCCAGAAGAGGGGGAGGGAGAGACATTAGACTACTGTTCCAGAAGGGGGAGGAGAGACATTAGACTACTGTTCCAGAAGGAGGGAGAGACATTAGACTACTGTTCCAGAAGGAGGGAGAGACATTAGACTACTGTTCCAGAAGGAGGAGAGACATTAGACTACTGTTCCAGAAAGGGAGGAGAGACATTAGACTACTGTTCCAGAAGGGGAGGGGAGAGACATTAGACTACTGTTCCAGAAGGAGGAGAGACATTAGACTACTGTTCCAGAAGGGGAGGAGAGACATTAGACTACTGTTCCAGAAGGGGAGGGAGAGACATTAGACTACTGTTCCAGAAGGAGGGAGAGACATTAGACTACTGTTCCAGAAGGGGAGCATTAGACTACTGTTCCAGAAGGAGGAGGGAGAGACATTAGACTACTGTTCCAGAAGGGGGAGGAGAGACATTAGACTACTGTTCCAGAAGGGGGGGGAGAGACATTAGACTACTGTTCCAGAAGGGGGAGGGAGAGACATTAGACTACTGTTCCAGAAGGGGAGGAGAGACATTAGACTACTGTTCCAGAAGGGGAGAGACATTAGACTACTGTTCCAGAAGGAGGAGAGACATGAGACTACTGTTCCAGAAGGAGGAGAGACATTAGACTACTGTTCCAGAAGAGGGAGGGAGAGACATGAGACTACTGTTCCAGAAGGGGGAGGGAGAGACATTAGACTACTGTTCCAGAAGGGGGAGGGAGAGATGAGACATTAGACTACTGTTCCAGAAGGGGGAGGGAGAGACATTAGACTACTGTTCCAGAAGGGGGGGGAGAGACATTAGACTACTGTTCCAGAAGGGGAGGGAGAGACATTAGACTACTGTTCCAGAAGGGGAGGGAGAGACATTAGACTACTGTTCCAGAAGGAGGAGAGTCATTAGACTACTGTTCCAGAAGGGGAGAGACATTAGACTACTGTTCCAGAAGGAGGAGAGACATTAGACTACTGTTCCAGAAGGGGGAGAGACATTAGACTACTGTTCCAGAAGGGGGAGGGAGAGACATTAGACTACTGTTCCAGAAGGGGGAGGGAGAGACATTAGACTACTGTTCCAGAAGGGGAGGGAGAGACATTAGACTACTGTTCCAGAAGGAGGAGAGACATGAGACTACTGTTCCAGAAGAGGGAGGGAGAGACATTAGACTACTGTTCCAGAAGGGGGAGGGAGAGACATTAGACTACTGTTCCAGAAGGGGAGGGAGAGACATTAGACTACTGTTCCAGAAGGGGGGGGAGAGACATTAGACTACTGTTCCAGAAGGGGAGGAGAGACATTAGACTACTGTTCCAGAAGGGGAGGGAGAGACATTAGACTACTGTTCCAGAAGGGGAGGGAGAGACATTAGACTACTGTTCCAGAAGGAGGAGAGACATTAGACTACTGTTCCAGAAGGGGAGGAGAGACATTAGACTACTGTTCCAGAAGGGGGAGGAGAGACATTAGACTACTGTTCCAGAAGGGGGGGAGAGACATTAGACTACTGTTCCAGAAGGGGAGGGAGAGACATTAGACTACTGTTCCAGAAGGGGAGGGAGAGACATTAGACTACTGTTCCAGAAGGAGGAGAGACATGAGACTACTGTTCCAGAAGGAGGAGAGACATTAGACTACTGTTCCAGAAGGAGGAGAGACATTAGACTACTGTTCCAGAAGGGGGAGGGAGAGACATTAGACTACTGTTCCAGAAGGGGAGGGAGAGACATTAGACTACTGTTCCAGAAGGGGGAGGGAGAGACATTAGACTACTGTTCCAGAAGGGGGAGAGACATTAGACTACTGTTCCAGAAGGGGGAGGGAGAGACATTAGACTACTGTTCCAGAAGGGGAGGAGAGACATTAGACTACTGTTCCAGAAGGAGGAGGAGAGACATTAGACTACTGTTCCAGAAGGGGAGGGAGAGACATTAGACTACTGTTCCAGAAGGAGGAGGGAGAGACATTAGACTACTGTTCCAGAAGGAGGAGGGAGAGACATTAGACTACTGTTCCAGAAGGGGGAGAGACATTAGACTACTGTTCCAGAAGGAGGAGAGACATTAGACTACTGTTCCAGAAGGGGGAGGGAGAGACATTAGACTACTGTTCCAGAAGGGGAGGAGAGACATTAGACTACTGTTCCAGAATGGGGAGGAGAGACATTAGACTACTGTTCCAGAAGAGAGACATTAGACTACTGTTCCAGAAGGGGGAGAGACATTAGACTACTGTTCCAGAAGGGGGAGGGAGAGACATTAGACTACTGTTCCAGAAGGGGGAGGGAGAGACATTAGACTACTGTTGCAGAAGGGGGAGAGACATTAGACTACTGTTCCAGAAGGAGGAGAGTCATTAGACTACTGTTCCAGAAGGGGGAGACATTAGACTACTGTTCCAGAAGGGGGAGAGACATTAGACTACTGTTCCAGAAGGGGGAGAGACATTAGACTACTGTTCCAGAAGAGGAGAGACATTAGACTACTGTTCCAGGAGACATTAGACTACTGTTCCAGAAGGGGAGAGACATTAGACTACTGTTCCAGAAGGGGGAGAGACATTAGACTACTGTTCCAGAAGGGGGAGGGAGAGACATTAGACTACTGTTCCAGAAAGAGACATTAGACTACTGTTCCAGAAGGGGAGAGACATTAGACTACTGTTCCAGAAGGGGGAGGAGAGACATTAGACTACTGTTCCAGAAGGGGGAGAGACATTAGACTACTGTTCCAGAAGGGGAGGGAGAGACATTAGACTACTGTTCCAGAAGGGGAGGGAGAGACATTAGACTACTGTTCCAGAAGGGGGGGAGAGACATTAGACTACTGTTCCAGAAGGAGGAGGGAGAGACATTAGACTACTGTTCCAGAAGGGGAGGAGAGACATTAGACTACTGTTCCAGAAGGAGGAGAGACATTAGACTACTGTTCCAGAAAGGGAGGGAGAGACATTAGACTACTGTTCCAGAAGGGGGGGAGAGACATTAGACTACTGTTCCAGAAGGGGGAGGGAGAGACATTAGACTACTGTTCCAGAAGGAGGAGAGACATGAGACTACTGTTCCAGAAGGAGGAGGGAGAGACATTAGACTACTGTTCCAGAAGGGGGAGGGGAGAGACATTAGACTACTGTTCCAGAAGGAGGAGAGACATTAGACTACTGTTCCAGAAGGGGGAGGGAGAGACATTAGACTACTGTTCCAGAAGGAGGAGGGAGAGACATTAGACTACTGTTCCAGAAGGGGGAGGGGAGAGACATTAGACTACTGTTCTAGAAGGAGGAGAGTCATTAGACTACTGTTCCAGAAGGAGGAGAGACATTAGACTACTGTTCCAGAAGGAGGAGGGAGAGACATTAGACTACTGTTCCATAAGGGGAGGGAGAGACATTAGACTACTGTTCCAGAAGGGGAGGGAGAGACATTAGACTACTGTTCCAGAAGGAGGAGGGAGAGACATTAGACTACTGTTCCGGAAGGGGGAGGGAGAGACATTAGACTACTGTTCCAGAAGGAGGAGGGAGAGACATTAGACTACTGTTCCAGAAGGAGGAGGGAGAGACATTAGACTACTGTTCCAGAAGGGGAGGAGAGACATTAGACTACTGTTCCAGAAGGGGAGGGAGAGACATTAGACTACTGTTCCAGAAGGGGAGAGACATTAGACTACTGTTCCAGAAGGGGGAGGGAGAGACATTAGACTACTGTTCCAGAAGGGGAGAGACATTAGACTACTGTTCCAGAAGGGGAGAGACATTAGACTACTGTTCCAGAAGGGGAGGGGAGAGACATTAGACTACTGTTCCAGAAGGGGAGGGAGAGACATTAGACTACTGTTCCAGAAGGGGGAGGGAGAGACATTAGACTACTGTTCCAGAAGGGGAGGGAGAGACATTAGACTACTGTTCCAGAAGGGGAGGGAGAGACATTAGACTACTGTTGCAGAAGGGGGAGAGACATTAGACTACTGTTCCAGAAGGAGGAGAGTCATTAGACTACTGTTCCAGAAGGGGGAGACATTAGACTACTGTTCCAGAAGGGGGAGAGACATTAGACTACTGTTCCAGAAGGGGGAGAGACATTAGACTACTGTTCCAGACAAGACTACTGTTGCAGAAGGGAAGAGACATTAGACTACTGTTCCAGAAGGGGAGACACATTAGACTACTGTTCCAGAAGGGGGAGAGACATTAGACTACTGTTCCAGAAGGGGAGGAGAGACATTAGACTACTGTTCCAGAAGGGGGAGAGACATTAGACTACTGTTCCAGAAGGGGGAGAGACATTAGACTACTGTTCCAGAAGGGGAGAGACATTAGACTACTGTTCCAGAAGGAGGAGAGACATTAGACTACTGTTCCAGAAGGGGGAGGGAGAGACATTAGACTACTGTTCCAGAAGGGGGGGAGAGACATTAGACTACTGTTCCAGAAGGGGAGGGAGAGACATTAGACTACTGTTCCAGAAGGAGGAGGGAGAGACATTAGACTACTGTTCCAGAAGGGGAGGAGAGACATTAGACTACTGTTCCAGAATGGGAGGAGAGACATTAGACTACTGTTCCAGAAGGGGGAGGGAGACTACTGTTCCAGAAGGGGGAGGGAGAGACATTAGACTACTGTTCCAGAAGGAGGAGAGACATGAGACTACTGTTCCAGAAGGGGAGGGAGAGACATTAGACTACTGTTCCAGAAGGGGAGGAGAGACATTAGACTACTGTTGACATTAGACTACTGTTCCAGAAGGGGAGGGAGAGACATTAGACTACTGTTCCAGAAGGAGGAGGGAGAGACATTAGACTACTGTTCCAGAAGGAGGAGGAGAGACATTAGACTACTGTTCCAGAAGGAGGAGAGACATTAGACTACAGAAGGGAAGGAGAGACATTAGACTTCCAGAAGGGGAGGAGAGACATTAGACTACTGTTCCAGAAGAGGAGGGAGAGACATTAGACTACTGTTCCAGAAGGGGAGGGAGAGACATGAGACTACTGTTCCAGAAGGGGGAGGGAGAGACATTAGACTACTGTTCCAGAAGGGGAGGAGAGACATTAGACTACTGTTCAGAAGGAGGAGAGACATTAGACTACTGTTCCAGAAGGGAGGAGAGTCATTAGACTACTGTTCCAGAAGGGGAGAGACATTAGACTACTGTTCCAGAAGGGGAGGGAGAGACATTAGACTACTGTTCCAGAAGGGGAGGAGAGACATTAGACTACTGTTCCAGAAGGAGGAGATACATTAGACTACTGTTCCAGAAGGGGAGGGAGAGACATTAGACTACTGTTCCAGAAGGAGGAGGGAGAGACATTAGACTACTGTTCCAGAAGGGGAGGAGAGACATTAGACTACTGTTCAGAAGGAGGAGAGTCATTAGACTACTGTTCCAGAAGGAGGAGAGACATTAGACTACTGTTCCAGAAGGAGGAGGGAGAGACATTAGACTACTGTTCCAGAAGGGGAGGAGAGACATTAGACTACTGTTCCAGAAGGGGAGGGAGAGACATTAGACTACTGTTCCAGAAGGAGGAGGGAGAGACATTAGACTACTGTTCCAGAAGGGGAGGGAGAGACATTAGACTACTGTTCCAGAAGGAGGGGAGAGACATTAGACTACTGTTCCAGAAGGGGAGGGAGAGACATTAGACTACTGTTCCAGAAGGGGAGGGAGAGACATTAGACTACTGTTCCAGAAGGGGAGGAGAGACATTAGACTACTGTTCCAGAAGGGGGAGAGACATTAGACTACTGTTCCAGAAGGAGGAGAGACATTAGACTACTGTTCCAGAAGGGGGAGAGACATTAGACTACTGTTCCAGAAGGGGGAGGGAGAGACATTAGACTACTGTTCCAGAAGGGGTAAGGGAGAGACATTAGACTACTGTTCCAGAAGGGGGAGGGAGAGACATTAGACTACTGTTCCAGAAGGGGAGGGAGAGACATTAGACTACTGTTCCAGAAGGGGAGGAGAGACATTAGACTACTGTTCCAGAAGGGGAGGGAGAGACATTAGACTACTGTTCCAGAAGGGGAGGGGAGAGACATTAGACTACTGTTCCAGAAAGGAGGAGAGACATTAGACTACTGTTCCAGAAGGGGGAGGGGAGAGACATTAGACTACTGTTCCAGAAGGGGGGAGAGACATTAGACTACTGTTCCAGAAGGAGGAGGGAGAGACATTAGACTACTGTTCCAGAAGGGGAGGAGAGACATTAGACTACTGTTCCAGAAGGAGGAGAGACATTAGACTACTGTTCCAGAAGGGGAGAGACATTAGACTACTGTTCCAGAAGGGGAGAGACATTAGACTACTGTTCCAGAAGGGGAGGGAGAGACATTAGACTACTGTTCCAGAAGGGGGAGAGACATTAGACTACTGTTCCAGAAGGGGAGAGACATTAGACTACTGTTCCAGAAGGAGGAGAGACATTAGACTACTGTTCCAGAAGGGGGAGAGACATTAGACTACTGTTCCAGAAGGGGGAGGGAGAGACATTAGACTACTGTTCCAGAAGGGGTAGGGGAGAGACATTAGACTACTGTTCCAGAAGGGGAGGGAGAGACATTAGACTACTGTTCCAGAAGGGGGAGGGAGAGACATTAGACTACTGTTCCAGAAGGGGGAGGGAGAGACATTAGACTACTGTTCCAGAAGGAGGAGAGACATGAGACTACTGTTCCAGAAAGGAGGGAGAGACATTAGACTACTGTTCCAGAAGGGGAGGGAGAGACATTAGACTACTGTTCCAGAAGGGGGAAGGAGAGACATTAGACTACTGTTCCAGAAGGAGGAGAGACATTAGACTACTGTTCCAGAAGGAGGAGGGAGAGACATTAGACTACTGTTCCAGAAGGGGGAGGGGAGAGACATTAGACTACTGTTCCAGAAGGAGGAGAGACATTAGACTACTGTTCCAGAAGGGGGAGGGAGAGACATTAGACTACTGTTCCAGAAGGAGGAGGAGAGACATTAGACTACTGTTCCAGAAGGGAGGAGAGACATTAGACTACTGTTCAGAAGGAGGAGAGACATTAGACTACTGTTCCAGAAGGGGAGGAGAGACATTAGACTACTGTTCCAGAAGGGGAGGGAGAGACATTAGACTACTGTTCCAGAAGGGGAGGGAGAGACATTAGACTACTGTTCCAGAAGGGGAGGGAGAGACATTAGACTACTGTTCCAGAAGAGACTACTGGAAGGGAGAGACATTAGACTACTGTTCCAGAAGGAGGGAGAGACATTAGACTACTGTTCCAGAAGGGGGAGGAGAGACATTAGACTACTGTTCCAGAAGGAGGGAGAGACATTAGACTACTGTTCCAGAAGGGGAGGAGAGACATTAGACTACTGTTCCAGAAGGAGGAGAGACATTAGACTACTGTTCCAGAAGGGGAGGGAGAGACATTAGACTACTGTTCCAGAAGGAGGAGAGACATTAGACTACTGTTCCAGAAGGGGAGGAGAGACATTAGACTACTGTTCCAGAAGGAGGAGAGACATTAGACTACTGTTCCAGGAAGAGGAGAGAGTCATTAGACTACTGTTCCAGAAGGAGGAGAGACATTAGACTACTGTTCCAGAAGGGGGAGGAGAGACATTAGACTACTGTTCCAGAAGGGGAGGGAGAGACATTAGACTACTGTTCCAGAAGGGGAGGAGAGACATTAGACTACTGTTCCAGAAAGGAGGGAGAGACATTAGACTACTGTTCCAGAAGGGGAGGAGAGACATTAGACTACTGTTCCAGAAGGGGAGGGAGAGACATTAGACTACTGTTCCAGAAGAGGGAGAGACATTAGACTACTGTTCCAGAAGGGGAGGGAGAGACATTAGACTACTGTTCCAGAAGGGGAGGGAGAGACATTAGACTACTGTTCCAGAAGGAGGAGGAGAGACATTAGACTACTGTTCCAGAAGGGGAGGGAGAGACATTAGACTACTGTTCCAGAAGGGGAGGAGAGACATTAGACTACTGTTCCAGAAGGGGGAGGGAGAGACATTAGACTACTGTTCCAGAAGGGGGAGAGACATTAGACTACTGTTCCAGAAGGGGGAGGGAGAGACATTAGACTACTGTTCCAGAAGGGGGAGAGACATTAGACTACTGTTCCAGAAGGGGAGGAGAGACATTAGACTACTGTTCCAGAGGGGAGGGAGAGACATTAGACTACTGTTCCAGAAGGGGAGGAGAGACATTAGACTACTGTTCCAGAAGGGGAGGGAGAGACATTAGACTACTGTTCCAGAAGGGGAGGAGAGACATTAGACTACTGTTCCAGAAGGGGAGGAGAGACATTAGACTACTGTTCCAGAAGGGGAGGGAGAGACATTAGACTACTGTTCCGGAAGGGGGAGGGAGAGACATTAGACTACTGTTCCAGAAGGGGAGAGACATTAGACTACTGTTCCAGAAGGGGAGGGAGAGACATTAGACTACTGTTCCAGAAGGGGAGAGACATTAGACTACTGTTCCAGAAGGGGAGAGACATTAGACTACTGTTCCAGAAGGGGAGGGAGAGACATTAGACTACTGTTCCAGAAGGGGGAGGAGAGACATTAGACTACTGTTCCAGAAGGGGGGAGGGAGAGACATTAGACTACTGTTCCAGAAGGGGAGGAGAGACATTAGACTACTGTTCCAGAAGGGGGAGGGAGAGACATTAGACTACTGTTGCAGAAGGGGGAGAGACATTAGACTACTGTTCCAGAAGGAGGAGAGACATTAGACTACTGTTCCAGAGGGGAGGGAGAGACATTAGACTACTGTTCCAGAAGGGGGAGAGACATTAGACTACTGTTCCAGAAGGGGAGAGACATTAGACTACTGTTCCAGAAGGGGGAGGGAGAGACATTAGACTACTGTTCCAGAAGGGGAGGGAGAGACATTAGACTACTGTTCCAGAAGGGGGAGACACATTAGACTACTGTTCCAGAAGGGAGGGAGAGACATTAGACTACTGTTCCAGAAGGGGAGGGAGAGACATTAGACTACTGTTCCAGAAGGGGGGGGAGAGACATGAGACTACTGTTCCAGAAGGAGGAGAGACATGAGACTACTGTTCCAGAAGGGAGGAGAGACATTAGACTACTGTTCCAGAAGGGAGGGAGAGACATTAGACTACTGTTCCAGAAGGGGGAGGGGAGAGACATTAGACTACTGTTCCAGAAGGGGGAGGGAGAGACATTAGACTACTGTTCCAGAAGGAGGAGGGAGAGACATTAGACTACTGTTCCAGAAGGGGGAGGGAGAGACATGAGACTACTGTTCCAGAAGGAGGAGAGACATGAGACTACTGTTCCAGAAGGGGAGGGAGAGACATTAGACTACTGTTCCAGAAGGGGAGGGAGAGACATTAGACTACTGTTCCAGAAGGGGGAGGAGAGACATTAGACTACTGTTCCAGAAGGAGGAGAGACATTAGACTACTGTTCCAGAAGGGGGGAGAGACATTAGACTACTGTTCCAGAAGGGGAGGAGAGACATTAGACTACTGTTCCAGAAGGAGGAGAGACATTAGACTACTGTTCCAGAAGGGGGAGGGAGAGACATTAGACTACTGTTCCAGAAGGAGGAGGGAGAGACATTAGACTACTGTTCTAGAAGGAGGAGAGTCATTAGACTACTGTTCCAGAAGGAGGAGAGACATTAGACTACTGTTCCAGAAGGGGGAAGGAGAGACATTAGACTACTGTTCCAGAAGGGGGAGGGAGAGACATGAGACTACTGTTCCAGAAGGGGGAGGGGAGAGACATTAGACTACTGTTCCAGAAGGGGGAGGGAGAGACATGAGACTACTGTTCCAGAAGGGGGAGGGAGAGACATTAGACTACTGTTCCAGAAGGGGGAGGGGAGAGACATTAGACTACTGTTCTAGAAGGAGGAGAGTCATTAGACTACTGTTCTAGAAGGAGGAGAGTCATTAGACTACTGTTCCAGAAGGGGGAGGGACGTTAGACTACTGTTCCAGAAGGAGGAGGGAGAGACATTAGACTACTGTTCCAGAAGGGGGGGGAGAGACATTAGACTACTGTTCCAGAAGGGGAGGAGAGACATTAGACTACTGTTCCAGAAGGAGGAGAGACATTAGACTACTGTTCCAGAAGGAGGAGAGACATTAGA
This sequence comes from Oncorhynchus nerka, assembly GCF_034236695.1. Lineage (NCBI taxonomy): Eukaryota > Metazoa > Chordata > Actinopteri > Salmoniformes > Salmonidae > Oncorhynchus > Oncorhynchus nerka. Next base: position 350,295 of record NW_027040484.1, read on the forward strand.
CTACTGTTCCAGAAGGGGGGGGAGAGACATTAGACTACTGTTCCAGAAGGGGGAGGGAGAGACATTAGACTACTGTTCCAGAAGGGGGAAGGAGAGACATTAGACTACTGAAGGGGGAGGGGGGTAGAGAGTGCTAGCCATGTGATTTCAGAGTGAATTTAAAACGTTATTTGGCTCTTTTTCAACTGCTGATAGTGAGGCGTGACATGCTGTGTGTGTGTGTGTGACTTTATTCCTACTCTTTCAGATCCTGAGTGTGTTCGTGTTGATGGTTTCCTGTGCACTTCATAGAGGGCACTCTGTGGCACGCTCTCCCACCCCTCAAATCTGGAACACTCTCCATACACACTGCAGCAGAAAGGCTTTAAATCTGCACTTTACAGCAGGCACTCTACACACACACACACACACACACACACACACACACACACACACACACCAGGTCCAGCACACACCAGGTAACACACTTACCAATAACACACAGTCACCAATAACACAGCTCACTAATAACAGAGGATACACAGTCTAGTAGAGGATACACAGTCTAGTGGAGGATACACAGTCTAGTGGAGGATACACAGTCTAGTGGAGGATACACAGTCTAGTAGAGGATACACAGTCTAGTGGAGGATACACAGTCTAGTGGAGGATACACAGTCTAGTGGAGGATACACAGTCTAGTGGAGGATACACAGTCTAGTGGAGGATACACAGTCTAGAGGAGGATACACAGTCTAGTGGAGGATACACAGTCTAGTGGAGGATACACAGTCTAGTGGAGGATACACAGTCTAGTGGAGGATACACAGTCTAGTGGAGGATACACAGTCTAGTGGAGGATACACAGTCTAGTGGAGGATACACAGTCTAGTGGAGGATACACAGTGGAGGATACACAGTCTAGTGGAGGATACACAGTCTAGTGGAGGATACACAGTCTAGTGGAGGATACACAGTCTAGTGGAGGATACAGTCAGTGGAGGATACACAGTCTAGTGGAGGATACACAGTCTAGTGGAGGATACACAGTCTAGTGGAGGATACACAGTCTAGTGGAGGATACACAGTCTAGTGGAGGATACACAGTCTAGTGGAGGATACACAGTCTAGTGGAGGATAGTCTAGTGGAGGATACACAGTCTAGTGGAGGATACACAGTCTAGTGGAGGATAGTCTAGTGGAGGATACACAGTCTAGTGGAGGATACACAGTCTAGTGGAGGATACACAGTCTAGATGAGGATACACAGTCTAGTGGAGGATACACAGTCTAGTAGAGGATACACAGTCTAGTGGAGGATACACAGTCTAGTGGAGGATACACAGTCTAGATGAGGATACACAGTCTAGTAGAGGATACACAGTCTACACAGTCTAGGAGGATACACAGTCTACACAGTAGGAGGATACACAGTCTAGAGGAGGATACACAGAGGATACACAGTCTAGTGGAGGATACACAGTCTAGTGGAGGATACACAGTCTACACAGAGTGGAGGATACACAGTCTAGAGGAGGATACACAGTCTAGAGGAGAACACACAGTCTAGCTCCTATCCTGAGTACCAGTCTGTTTCTATGTGACCCTGTCCTCAACTAACTAGTTGGCAGGGTAACTTCCACCTCAGCCTGGTCTTAGCAGGGTAACTTCCACCTCAGCCTGGTCTTAGCAGGGTAACTTCCACCTCAGCCTGGTCTTAGCAGGGTAACTACCACCTCAGCCTGGTCTTAGCAGGGTAACTAGCACCTCAGCCTGGTCTTAGCAGGATAACTCGCTCTGGATAAGAGCGTCTGCTAAATTACTTAAATGTAAATGTAAATGTAAATAACTAGCACCTTAGCCTGGTCTTAGCAGGGTAAGTCCCACCTCAGCCTGGTCTTATGGGGTAACTAGCACCTCAGCCTGGTCTTAGCAGGGTAACTCCCACCTCAGCCTGGTCTTAGCAGGGTAACTAGCACTTCAACCTGGTCTTAGCAGGGTAACTCCCACCTCAGCCTGGTCTTAGCAGGGTAACTAGCACTTCAGCCTGGTCTTATGGGGTAACTAGCACCTCAGCCTGGTCTTAGCAGGGTAACTAGCACTTCAGCCTGGTCTTAGCAGGGTAACTACCACCTCACTAGTAACCAGCTAAAGGTACAAAACAAGCGAGGAGACAGAGGGACTTAATGGCATTATTCAATTATTTTTAAGAGCTCTTGAATTCCTCCAGTGCCTCAGAGATGTGGTGTGTGTGTGTGTGTGGCCAGCTCAAGGGCAAGGAGGCTGTAACACTTTCCTCACTATTAGAGGAAAGGGGGGGGGGGAGAAAGGAGGGAGAGGATGAGAAGAGGACAGAGGTGGGGAGAGGAGGGGGAGGGGAGATCGGAGGGGAGAGCAGGGGAAAGGAGGGGGAGGAGGGGGAAAGGAGAGGAGGAGGGAGAGGATGGAAGAGCAGAGCAGGAAAGGGGGAAAGGCGAGAGGAGGGGGAGAGCAGGGGAAAGGAGAGAGGAGGGGAGAGCAGAGGAAAGGAGAGAGGAGGGGAGAGCAGGGGAAAGGAGAGAGGAGAAGTGTCAGAGTTGACCTTTCTTTAACTTTCCTCATGATGTCATAATCACGACCTTTCTTTAACTTTCCTCATGATGTCATAATCACGACCTTTCTTTAGCTTTCCTCATGATGTCATAATCACGACCTTTCTTTAGCTTTCCTCATGATGTCATAATCATGACCTTCCTTTAGCTTTCCTCATGATGTCATAATCATGGCCTCGTGGGAAGCTTGGCATGGTGTCCGACCGACCAGTGCTGGAGCCTCGTGTCTCTCTCTCTCTTCTCCCCTGTTCTCCCCATGAACACACACTCAGCCCTGAGGGAGCCAAGCTGGGGTTCATGTATTGGAGATCTCTCTCTCTCTTCTCCTGTTCTCCCTATGACCACACACTCAGCCCTGAGGGAGCCAGGCAGATCCCTCCCTCCCTCCTTAAGATCACACACTCAGCCCCGAGGGAGCCAGGCAGATCCCTCCCTCCCTCCTTAAGATCACACACTCAGCCCTGCAGGATCACACACTCAGCCCAGAGCCAGGCAGATCATATCTCCCTCAGCCCTCCCTCCCTAAGATAACCACACACTCAGCCCTGAGGGAGCCAGGCAGATCTCCTTCCCTCCCTCCCTCCCCTGTTCTCCCTATAACCACACACTCAGCCCTGAGGGAGCCAGGCATATCTCCTTCCCTCCCTCCCCTGTTCTCCCTATAACCACACACTCAGCCCTGAGGGAGCCATGCAGGGGGTTCTTGGATTGGAGATCTCTCTCTCTCTCATAAATACCCATTTATCCACAACTCCATTTCTTCCCTGGTCTCAGCTCCCCACCACAGAGTGCATCCATCCGTGCTTCTGTACTTGTTAAACATCCAACCCTCTCTGACAACAACTAACAAGGAAACAAAGTAACAGAGTAAAGATATGCATGAGTACCCTCAGCAGCACTTACCCCCGGAAGACCACAGCTAAATGTCCCTGCTAACAACTTCTAAAAAAAAAAACGTCAAAGTTTGACGACTTGCAAAACTAAAGCTAAGGAAGCTTGAAACATTGTTGCCATGTCTGCGAGTGTGTTGTTATTAAGGCTTGTGTTGAGGAGTTGAGGACTCACACTGAGCTAGCTAAATGGTGTAGAGGTTGTACACACAGACACACTGAGCTAGCTAAATGGTGTAGAGGTTGTACACACAGACACGCTGAGCTAGCTAAATGGTGTAGAGGTTGTACACAGACACACTGAGCTAGCTAAATGGTGTAGAGGTTGTACACAGACACACTGAGCTAGCTAAATGGTGTAGAGGTAGAGGTTGTACACAGACACACTGAGCTAGCTAAATGGTGTAGAGGTTGTACACAGACACACTGAGCTAGCTAAATGGTGTAGAGGTTGTACACACAGACACGCTGAGCTAGCTAAATGGTGTAGAGGTTGTACACACAGACACGCTGAGCTAGCTAAATGGTGTAGAGGTAGAGGTTGTACACAGACACACTGAGCTAGCTAAATGGTGTAGAGGTTGTACACAGACACACTGAGCTAGCTAAATGGTGTAGAGGTTGTACACAGACACACTGAGCTAGCTAAATGGTGTAGAGGTTGTACACAGACACACTGAGCTAGCTAAATGGTGTAGAGGTTGTACACAGACACACTGAGCTAGCTAAATGGTGTGAGGTAGAGGTTGTACACATAGACACACTGAGCTAGCTAAATGGTGTAGAGGTTGTACACACAGACACGCTGAGCTAGCTAAATGGTGTAGAGGTAGAGGTTGTACACAGACACACTGAGCTAGCTAAATGGTGTGAGGTAGAGGTTGTACACACAGACACACTGAGCTAGCTGAATGGTGTAGAGGTTGTACACAGACACACTGAGCTAGCTGAATGGTGTAGAGGTTGTACACACAGACACACTGAGCTAGCTAAATGGTGTAGAGGTTGTACACACAGACACACTGAGCTAGCTAAATGGTGTAGAGGTTGTACACAGACACACTGAGCTAGCTAAATGGTGTAGAGGTTGTACACAGACACACTGAGCTAGCTAAATGGTGTAGAGGTTGTACACAGACACACTGAGCTAGCTTAAAGGTGTAGAGGTTGTACACAGACACACTGAGCTAGCTAAATGGTGTAGAGGTAGAGGTTGTACACACAGACACACTGAGCTAGCTAAATGTTGTAGAGGTTGTACACACAGACACACTGAGCTAGCTAAATGGTGTAGAGGTTGTACACACAGACACACTGAGCTAGCTAAATGGTGCAGAGGTTGTACACATACACACTGAGCTAGCTAAATGGTGTAGAGGTTGTACACAGACACACTGAGCTAGCTAAATGGTGTAGAGGTAGAGGTTGTACACACAGACACACTGAGCTAGCTAAATGGTGTAGAGGTAGAGGTTGTACACACAGACACACTGAACTAGCTAAATGGTGTAGAGGTTGTACACAGACACGCTGAGCTAGCTAAATGGTGTAGAGGTTGTACACAGACACACTGAGCTAGCTAAATGGTGTAGAGGTAGAGGTTGTACACACAGACACACTGAGCTAGCTAAATGGTGTAGAGGTTGTACACAGACAGACACTAAACTGAGCTGAGCTAAATGGTGTAGAGGTTGTACACAGACACACTGAGCTAGCTAAATGGTGTAGAGGTAGAGGTTGTAGACACAGACACACTGAGCTAGCTAAATGGTGTAGAGGTTGTACACACAGACACACTGAGCTAGCTAAATGGTGTACACACAGACACACTGAGCTAGCTAAATGGTGTAGAGGTTGTACACATAGACACACTGAGCTAGCTAAATGGTGTAGAGACTGAGCTAGCTAAACAGGTAGAGGTTGTACACAGACACACTGAGCTAGCTAAATGGTGTGTAGAGGTTGTACACACAGACACACTGAGCTAGCTAAATGGTGTAGAGGTTGTACAGACACTGAGCTAGCTGAATGGTGTAGAGGTTGTACACACAGACACACTGAGCTAGCTAAATGGTGTAGAGGTTGTACACACAGACACACTGAGCTAGCTAAATGGTGTAGAGGTTGTACACAGACACACTGAGCTAGCTAAATGGTGTAGAGGTTGTACACAGACACACTGAGCTAGCTAAATGGTGTAGAGGTTGTACACAGACACACTGAGCTAGCTTAAAGGTGTAGAGGTTGTACACAGACACACTGAGCTAGCTAAATGGTGTAGAGGTAGAGGTTGTACACACAGACACACTGAGCTAGCTAAATGTTGTAGAGGTTGTACACACAGACACACTGAGCTAGCTAAATGGTGTAGAGGTTGTACACACAGACACACTGAGCTAGCTAAATGGTGCAGAGGTTGTACACAGACACACTGAGCTAGCTAAATGGTGTAGAGGTTGTACACACAGACACGCTGAGCTAGCTAAATGGTGTAGAGATTGTACACAGACACGCTGAGCTAGCTAAATGGTATAGAGGTAGAGGTTGTACACAGACACACTGAGCTAGCTAAATGGTGTAGAGGTTGTACACAGACACACTGAGCTAGCTAAATGGTGTAGAGGTTGTACACAGACACACTGAGCTAGCTAAATGGTGTGAGGTAGAGGTTGTACACATAGACACACTGAGCTAGCTAAATGGTGTAGAGGTTGTACACAGACACACTGAGCTAGCTAAATGGTGTAGAGATTATACACACAGACACACTGAGCTAGCTAAATGGTGTGGAGGTTGTACACACAGACACACTGAGCTAGCTAAATGGTGTAGAGGTTGTACACAGACACACTGAGCTAGCTAAATGGTGTGAGGTAGAGGTTGTACACAGACACACGGAGATAGCTAAATGGTGTAGAGGTTGTACACAGACACATTGAGCTAGCTAAATGGTGTAGAGGTTGTACACAGACACACTGAGCTAGCTAAATGGTGTAGAGGTTGTACACAGACACACAGAGCTTGTCAGTAAAGCTTCCTTCTTTATCTGGGTACTCTGTCCCTTATCGGGCTCGAGGCAAAGGGATCCTCTGCTTCGTAAACACACGACCATCTGCTTGACAACATCTTAGCCAGATGCGCCACGGAAAGCTACCATTTCAATAGCACTCCGTTATATAAGCTATGTGTTACCCACTTCCAGTACCTGAGCACTTCGAGTTCCAGAGCACTTCCAGTAAGCCTTGGGTTCCCAAACACTACACAGTAACCTATTTTACATCTTGGTAATAGTACGGAGAGAGAGAGAGAGAGAGAGAGAGAGAGAGAGAGAGAGAGAGAGAGAGAGAGAGAGAAAGAGAGAAAGAGCGAGAGAGAAAGAGAGAGAGAGCGAGAGAGAGCGAGAGAGAGAAAGAGCGAGAGATAGAGAAAGAGAGAGAGAGAGAGAGAGAGAGAGAGAGAGGAGTCTCTAACATAGGAGGCTGGTGAGGGGTGGATGGCTCATTGTAATGGATGGAATGGAGTAAATTGAATGGTATCAAACACAAGCAAAACCAGGTGTTTATCAGACTAGGAGAGACTCTCGAGAACACGATGGTTCTCCAATGCGCTCTAAGACATCCACAAATGTCACAGGGCTTGTCTGAAGTTAACATGGTGCTGGTTTAAATCATTTATGGAAATATGGAAGTGGTTCTGTGCCAGAAAACAGTGTTAAATATGGTTACAAATATAAAATAAATTCCTGAGCTTCCTCATATCTCTCAGATACAGGACAGACATTTAAAAACATACTTACAGTCGGAGGTTTACATACACTTAGGTTGGAGTCATTAAAACTCGTTTTTTAAACCACTCCACAAATTTCTTGTTAACAAACTATAGTTTTGGCAAGTCGGTCAGGACATCTACTTTGTGCCTGACACAAGTCATTTTTCCAACAATTGTTTACAGACAGATTATTTCACTTATAATTCACTGTATCACAACTCCAGTGGGTCAGAAGTTTACATACACTAAGTTGACTGTGCCTTTAAACAGCTGGGAAAATTCCAGAAATGATGTCATGGCTTTAGTAGCTTCTGATTTGAAGCTCCTGATAGGCTAATTGACATCATTTGAGTCAATTGGAGGTGTACTGGTGGATATATTTCAAGGCCTACCTTCAAACTCAGTGCCTCTTTGCTTGACATCATGGGAAAATCAAAAGAAATTAGCCAAGACCTCAGAAAAAATTGTAGACCTCCACAAGTCTGGTTCATCCTTAGGAGCAATTTCCAAATGCCTGAAGGTACCACGTTCATCTGTACAAACAATAGTACGCAAGTATAAACACCATGGGACCACGCAGCCATCATACTGCTCAGGAAGGAGACGTGTTCTGTCTCCTAGAGATGAACGTACTTTGATGCGAAAAGTGCAAATCAATCCCAGAACAACAGCAAAGGACCTTGTGAAGATGCTGGAGGAAACAAGTACAAAAGTATCTATATCCACAGTAAATCTAGTCCTATATCGACATAACCTGAAAGGCCACTCAGCAAGGAAGAAGCCACTGCTCCAAAAACGCGGTAAAAAAGCCAGACTACGGTTTGCAACTGCACATGGGGAAACAAAAATATAACTGTTTGGCCGTAATTACCATCGTCATGTTTGGAGGAAAAAGGGGGAGGCTTGCAAGCCACAGAACACTTTCCCAACCGTGAAGCACGGGGGTGGTAGCATCATGTTGTGGGGGTGCTTTGCTGCAGGAGGGACTGGTGCACTTCACAGAATAGATGGCATCATGAGGAATGAAAATTATGTGGATATATTGAAGCAACATCTCAAGACATCAGTCAGGAAGTTAAAGCTTGGTTGCAAATGGGTCTTCCAAATGGACAATGACCCCAAGCATACTTCCAGAGTTGTGGCAAAATGGCTTAAGGACAAGTAAAGGTATTGGAGTGGCCATCACAAAGCCCTGACCTCAATCCTATAAAAAATATCTGGGCAGAACTGAAAAAACGTGTGCGAGCAAGGAGGCCTACTAACCCAACCCAACTTATTGTTTTCTACCCAAAAAGTTTGACCCAAGTTAAACAATTTAAAGGCAATGTTACCAAAAACTAACTGAGTGTATGTAAACTGACCCACTGGGAATGTGATGAAACAAAAAAAAGCTGAAATAAATAATTCTCTCTACTATTATTCTGACATTTCACATTCTTAAAATAAAGTGGTGATCCTAACTGACCTAAGACAGGGCATTTTTACTCTGATTAAATGTCAGGAATTGTAAAAACGGAGTTTAAATGTATTTGGCTGAGGTGTATGTAAACTTCCCACTTCAACTGTATATAGAAAAATACATTAAAAATCTGTTTTTAATTTTTTTTATTCATTGCCTTTCTATGGACAGTAAGGCCATATTCAATGTTTCATCAAATATTTGCTTTTCTATATTAAATAGCTAAATGATCCTAGGTATGACCTTCTAAAAACAATTCAATATGTTAGCTTAGTAGAAACCCAGCCCTGCGCCCTTAGACTCTCAGGCCCTTCAAATCAAATCTAGACCTCGATGCCAGTTCCACTGCTTTGTTTCGTTGTTCCCCTCTAATTAGGGACTGATTTACACCTGGGAACATCAGGTGGGTGCAATTTAATGATCAGGTAGAACAGAAAACCAGCAGGCTCCGGACCTCGTAGGGTCAGAGTTGAATACCGCTGGACTAGGGGTTTTAAAGTGCCACCAGCCACCACTGTTGATAGCTGCTATGAGCAACTCTCTCCCCCCATCTCTCTCTCTCTCTCTCTCTCTCTCTCAACCCCTCTCTCCATCTCCATCTCCTCCTCCTCTCTCTCAACTCCCTCATTGTGAAAACTGTTAGAATTTCAAATACACCAGCCATGTCTATGTGAGTGGTTCATGTTAGCTGTTTCATTAGTTCAGCCACGGCTCTCCTCAAGTCAAACCCCTTTCTGTTAACACCGTGTTCTCAGAGCGGAGCATGGCTCACACACAGACACAGAGTTCTAATGCTATAGACTAACCTCCCCCACTAAAACATAGCCAGACACAGACACAGAGTTCTAATGCTATAGACTAACCATCCCCACTAAAACATAGCCAGACACAGACACAGAGTTCTAATGCTATAGACTAACCATCCCCACTAAAACATAGCCACACACAGACACAGAGTTCTAATGCTATAGACTAACCATCCCCACTAAAACATAGCCAGACACAGAGTTCTAATGCTATAGACTAACCATCCCCACTAAAACATAGCCACACACAGACACAGAGTTCTAATGCTATAGACTAACCATCCCCACTAAAACATAGCCACACACAGACACAGAGTTCTAATGCTATAGACTAACCATCCCCACTAAAACATAGCCACACACAGACACAGAGTTCTAATGCTATAGACTAACCACCCCCACTAAAACATAGCCACACACAGACACAGAGTTCTAATGCTATAGACTAACCATCCCCACTAAAACATAGCCAGACACAGAGTTATAATGCTATAGACTAACCATCCCCACTAAAACATAGCCACACACAGAGTTCTAATGCTATAGACTAACCATCCCCACTAAAACATAGCCACACACAGACACAGAGTTCTAATGCTATAGACTAACCACCCCCACTAAAACATAGCCAGACACAGACACAGAGTTCTAATGCTATAGACTAACCATCCCCACTAAAACATAGCCAGACACAGACACAGAGTTCTAATGCTATAGACTAACCATCCCCACTAAAACATAGCCACACACAGACACAGAGTTCTAATGCTATAGACTAACCATCCCCACTAAAACATAGCCAGACACAGACACAGAGTTCTAATGCTATAGACTAACCATCCCCACTAAAACATAGCCAGACACAGAGTTCTAATGCTATAGACTAACCATCCCCACTAAAACATAGCCAGACACAGACACAGAGTTCTAATGCTATAGACTAACCATCCCCACTAAAACATAGCCACACACAGACACAGAGTTCTAATGCTATAGACTAACCATCCCCACTAAAACATAGCCAGACACAGACACAGAGTTCTAATGCTATAGACTAACCATCCCCACTAAAACATAGCCAGACACAGACACAGACTTCTAATGCTATAGACTAACCATCCCCACTAAAACATAGCCAGACACAGACACAGAGTTCTAATGCTATAGACTAACCACCCCCACTAAAACATAGCCAGACACAGACACAGAGTTCTAATGCTATAGACTAACCACCCCCACTAAAACATAGCCACACACAGACACAGAGTTCTAATGCTATAGACTAACCATCCCCACTAAAACATAGCCACACACAGACACAGAGTTCTAATGCTATAGACTAACCATCCCCACTAAAACATAGCCAGACACAGACACAGAGTTCTAATGCTATAGACTAACCATCCCCACTAAAACATAGCCACACACAGACACAGAGTTCTAATGCTATAGACTAACCATCCCCACTAAAACATAGCCAGACACAGACACAGAGTTCTAATGCTATAGACTAACCATCCCCACTAAAACATAGCCAGACACAGAGTTCTAATGCTATAGACTAACCATCCCCACTAAAACATAGCCAGACACAGACACAGAGTTCTAATGCTATAGACTAACCACCCCCACTAAAACATAGCCACACACAGACACAGAGTTCTAATGCTATAGACTAACCATCCCCACTAAAACATAGCCAGACACAGACACAGACTTCTAATGCTATAGACTAACCATCCCCACTAAAACATAGCCAGACACAGACACAGAGTTCTAATGCTATAGACTAACCATCCCCACTAAAACATAGCCAGACACAGACACAGAGTTCTAATGCTATAGACTAACCATCCCCACTAAAACATAGCCAGACACAGACACAGAGTTCTAATGCTATAGACTAACCATCCCCACTAAAACATAGCCACACACAGACACAGAGTTCTAATGCTATAGACTAACCATCCCCACTAAAACATAGCCACACACAGACACAGAGTTCTAATGCTATAGACTAACCATCCCCACTAAAACATAGCCACACACAGACACAGAGTTCTAATGCTATAGACTAACCATCCCCACTAAAACATAGCCAGACACAGAGTTCTAATGCTATAGACTAACCATCCCCACTAAAACATAGCCAGACACAGACACAGAGTTCTAATGCTATAGACTAACCATCCCCACTAAAACATAGCCAGACACAGACACAGAGTTCTAATGCTATAGACTAACCATCCCCACTAAAACATAGCCAGACACAGACACAGAGTTCTAATGCTATAGACTAACCATCCCCACTAAAACATAGCCAGACACAGACACAGAGTTCTAATGCTATAGACTAACCATCCCCACTAAAACATAGCCAGACACAGACACAGAGTTCTAATGCTATAGACTAACCATCCCCACTAAAACATAGCCAGACACAGACACAGAGTTCTAATGCTATAGACTAACCATCCTCACTAAAACATAGCCACACACAGACACAGAGTTCTAATGCTATAGACTAACCATCCCCACTAAAACATAGCCACACACAGACACAGAGTTCTAATGCTATAGACTAACCACCCCCACTAAAACATAGCCACACACAGACACAGAGTTCTAATGCTATAGACTAACCATCCCCACTAAAACATAGCCACACACAGAGTTCTAATGCTATAGACTAACCATCCCCACTAAAACATAGCCAGACACAGAGTTCTAATGCTATAGACTAACCATCCCCACTAAAACATAGCCACACACAGAGTTCTAATGCTATAGACTAACCATCCCCACTAAAACATAGCCACACACAGACACAGAGTTCTAATGCTATAGACTAACCATCCTCACTAAAACATAGCCAGACACAGACACAGAGTTCTAATGCTATAGACTAACCACCCCCACTAAAACATAGCCAGACACAGGACCAAGCAAACCAGGAAATGGATGGATGCCTACATTGACAATCTGAGTAACTAAATGAACAAAATGGAGACTGAACAGCACCTCTACATCGCTACATTCAAACCCAGTTTAAGAAAACGGAGACAGTAGTTTGCTATTATTATTATTATTATTAATTGTAGGTGAGACAGAAATAAGTGCAATGCTTCTGAGACAGAAGTAGAAGAGGGACAGGTGAGACAGAATGACTGTCTATGGACCAGGTGAGACATAATGACTGTCTTTGGGCCAGGTGAGACAGAATGACTGTCTATGGACCAGGTGAGACATAATGACTGTCTTTGGGCCAGGGGAAACAGAATGACTGTCTTTGGGCCAGGTGAGACAGAATGACTGTCTATGGACCAGGTGAGACATAATGACTGTCTTTGGGCCAGGTGAGACAGAATGACTGTCTATGGACCAGGTGAGACATAATGACTGTCTTTGGGCCAGGTGAGACAGAATGACTGTCTATGGACCAGGTGAGACAGAATGACTGTCTTTGGACCAGGTGAGACATAATGGCTGTCTTTGGGCCAGGTGAGACAGAATGACTGTCTTTGGACCAGGTGATACAGAATGACTGTCTATGGACCAGGTGAGACAGAATGACTGTCTTTGGACCAGGTGAAACAGAATGACTGTCTTTGGACCAGGTGAGACAGAATGACCGTCTTTGGACCAGGTGAAACCGAATGACTGTCTTTGGGCCAGGTGATTCAGAATGACTGTCTTTGGACCAGGTGAAACAGAATGACTGTCTTTGGACCAGGTGAGACAGAATGACTGTCTTTGGACCAGGTGAAACAGAATGACTGTCTATGGACCAGGTGAGACATAATGACTGTCTTTGGGCCAGGTGAGACAGAATGACTGTCTATGGACCAGGTGAGACAGAATGACTGTCTTTGGACCAGGTGAGACATAATGACTGTCTTTGGGCCAGGTGAGACAGAATGACTGTCTATGGACCAGGTGAGACATAATGACTGTCTTTGGGCCAGGTGAGACAGAATGACTGTCTATGGACCAGGTGAGACATAATGACTGTCTTTGGACCAGGTGAGACATAATGACTGTCTTTGGGCCAGGTGAGACAGAATGACTGTCTTTGGACCAGGTGAGACAGAATGACTGTCTATGGACCAGGTGAAACAGAATGACTGTCTTTGGGCCAGGTGAGACAGAAGTGGAAGAGGGACAGGTAAAACAGAATGACTGTCTTTGGGCCAGGGGAAACAGAATGACTGTCTTTGGACCAGGTGAAACAGAATGACTGTCTTTGGGCCAGGTGAGACAGAAGTGGAAGAGGGACAGGTAAAACAGAATGACTGTCTTTGGGCCAGGGGAAACAGAATGACTGTCTTTGGGCCAGGTGGACAGAATGACTGTCTTTGGACCAGGTGAGACAGAATGACTGTCTTTGGGCCAGGTGAGACAGACAGTATTTAAAGCTGGGATCCTTAATGGTGAAACAGTCAGGTCCATTTGGGATATTACAACAACAAAGAAGTCCCATCCAACTGTTTTCCCCTCAGACATCACTGTTTTCCCTCAGACATCACTGTTTTCCCTCAGACAACACTGCAAGCGTGATTGAAAAGCAGCATATATCGTTTTTTCCCCTTGATGCACAACAAAACAGCTCTGCTTTGTCAACAAAACCAAAACAATAACAACAGCCGTGGGGACAGTGGCGCTGTTTCCCCTCCTGTGGATTCAATCTTTAAAGTGAGCCAGCCTGGTCTGTGTTAGAGTCAGGGTGAAGGAGGGAGCCAGCCAGCCTGGTCTGTGTTAGAGTCAGGGTGAAGGAGGGAGCCAGCCAGCCTGGTCTGTGTTATAGTCAGAGTGAAGGAGGAAGCCAGCCAGATTGGTCTGTATTAGAGTCAGGGTGAAGGAGGAAGCCAGCCAGCCTGGTCTGTGTTATAGTCAGAGTGAAGGAGGAAGCCAGCCAGATTGGTCTGTATTAGAGTCAGGGTGAAGGAGGAAGCCAGCCAGCCTGGTCTGTGTTATAGTCAGAGTGAAGGACGAAGCCAGCCAGCCAGCCTGGTCTGTGTTAGAGTCAGGGTGAAGGAGGGAGCCAGCCAGCCTGGTCTGTGTTAGAGTCAGGGTGAAGGAGGGAGCCAGCCAGCCTGGTCTGTATCAGAGTCAGGGTGAAGGAGGGAGCCAACCAGACTGGTCTGTGTTAGAGTCAGGGTGAAGGAGGGAGCCAGCCAGACTGGTCTGTATTAGAGTCAGGGTGAAGGAGGGAGCCAGCCAGCCTGGTCTGTGTTATAGTCAGAGTGAAGGAGGAAGCCAGCCAGCCTGGTCTGTGTTAGAGTCAGGGTGAAGGAAGGAGCCAGGCAGCCTGGTCTGTGTTAGAGTCAGGGTGAAGGAAGGAGCCAGGCAGCCTGGTCTGTATTAGAGTCAGGGTAGTAGTGGTCCCAGTAGTGGTCCCAGAGGCAGCATGGTTAAACACAGCAGACATATCAATCTACCACCCAGGGAAACTAGCTATGTGTCCTTCCTGTGTGTGGGTCTGCCCAGCACCACCACACACTACAGAGGAGCTAGCTGAACTGCGCACACACAGACACACACACACACACACACACACACACACACACACACACACACACACACACACACACACACACACACACACACACACACACTTTGCCTATAGCTACTATGCAGCTTGACTCAACAGCGTCATACTGTGTAGTAGAGAGATGATTACCAACAGATACGCATATCTATTAAACAGCAACGGACTGAGAACACTCTGCAGCTTCAACAAAGGAGAGAGAGAGAAAGAGTTGAGAGGGAGAGACAGAGAGAGAGAGAGAAAGAGTTGAGAGGGAGAGACAGAGATGAGAGAGAGAAAGAGTTGAGAGGGAGAGACAGAGATGAGAGAGAGAAAGAGTTGAGAGGGAGAGACAGAGATGAGAGAGAGAAAGAGTTGAGAGGGAGAGACAGAGAGATGAGAGAGAGAAAGAGTTGAGAGGGAGAGACAGAGATGAGAGAGAGAAAGAGTTGAGAGGGAGAGACAGAGATGAGAGAGAGAAAGAGTTGAGAGGGAGAGACAGAGATGAGAGAGAGAAAGAGTTGAGAGGGAGAGACAGAGATGAGAGAGAGAAAGAGTTGAGAGGGAGAGACAGAGATGAGAGAGAGAAAGAGTTGAGAGGGAGAGACAGAGATGAGAGAGAGAAAGAGTTGAGAGGGAGAGACAGAGATGAGAGAGAGAAAGAGTTGAGAGGGAGAGACAGAGATGAGAGAGAGAAAGAGTTGAGAGGGAGAGACAGAGATGAGAGAGAGAAAGAGTTGAGAGGGAGAGACAGAGATGAGAGAGAGAAAGAGTTGAGAGGGAGAGACAGAGATGAGAGAGAGAAAGAGTTGAGAGGGAGAGACAGAGATGAGAGAGAGAAAGAGTTGAGAGGGAGAGACAGAGATGAGAGAGAGAAAGAGTTGAGAGGGAGATACAGAGATGAGAAAGAGATGAGAGGGAGAGACAGAGATGAGAAAGAGTTGAGAGGGAGAGACAGAGATGAGAGAGAGAAAGAGTTGAGAGGGAGAGACAGAGATGAGA
>NW_027040484.1:373816-441316 GCF_034236695.1 Oncorhynchus nerka
ATCCTGTCTACATGGTATCCTGTCTACATGGTATCCTGTTGGGTTATGTTCTGTCTACATGGTATCCTGCTGGGTTATGTTCTGTCTACATGGTATCCTGTTGGGTTATGTTCTGTCTACATGGTATCCTGCTGGGTTATGTTCTGTCTACGTGGTATCCTGCTGGGTTATGTTCTGTCTACATGGTATCCTGTTGGGTTATGTTCTGTCTACATGGTATCCTGTTGGGTTATGTTATGTCTACATGGTATCCTGTCTATATGGTATCCTGTTGGGTTATGTTATGTCTACATGGTATCCTGCTGGGTTATGTTCTGTCTACGTGGTATCCTGCTGGGTTATGTTCTGTCTACATGGTATCCTGTTGGGTTATGTTCTGTCTACATGGTATCCTGTTGGGTTATGTTCTGTCTACATGGTATCCTGTCTATATGGTATCCTGTTGGGTTATGTTCTGTCTACATGGTATCCTGTCGGGTTATGATCTGTCTACGTGGTATCCTGTCTACATGGTATCCTGTCTACATGGTATCCTGTCAGGTTATGTTCTGTCTACATGGTATCCTGCTGGGTTATGTTCTGTCTACATGGTATCCTGTCTACACAGTATCCTGTCTACATGGTATCCTGTTGGGTTATGTTCTGTCTACATGGTATCCTGCTGGGTTATGTTCTGTCTACATGGTATCCTATCTACATGGTATCCTGTCTACATGGTATCCTGTCTACATAGTATCCTATCTACATGGTATCCTGTCTACATGGTATCATGTCTACATGGTATCCTGTTGGGTTATGTTCTGTCTACATGGTATCCTGGCTACACAGTATCCTGTCTACATGGTATCCTGTCTACATGGTATCCTGCTGGGTTATGTTCTGTCTACATGGTATCCTGCTGGGTTATGTTCTGTCTACATGGTATCCTATCTACATGGTATCCTGTCTACATGGTATCCTGTCTACATAGTATCCTATCTACATGGTATCCTGTCTACATGGCATCCTGTTGGGTTATGTTCTGTCTACATGGTATCCTGCTGGGTTATGTTCTGTCTACATGGTATCCTATCTACATGGTATCCTGTCTACATAGTATCCTATCTACATGGTATCCTGTCTACATGGCATCCTGTTGGGTTATGTTCTGTCTACATGGTATCCTGCTGGGTTATGTTATGTCTACATGGTATCCTGTCTACATGGTATCATGTCTACATGGTATCCTGCTGGGTTATGTTCTGTCTACATGGTATCCTGTCTACATGATATCCTGTCTACATGGTATCCTGTTGGGTTATGTTCTGTCTACAAGGTATCCTGTTGAGTTATGTTCTGTCTACATGGTATCCTGTTAGGTTATGTTCTGTCTACATGGTATCCTGTCTATATGGTATCCTGTTAGGTTATGTTCTGTCTACATGGTATCCTGCTGGGTTATGTTCTGTCTACATGGTATCCTGCTGGGTTATGTTATGTCTACATGGTATACTGATGGGTTATGTTCTGTCTACATGGTATCCTGTCTACATGGTATCCTGTCTACATGGTATCCTGCTGGGTTATGTTCTGTCTACATGGTATCCTGTCTACATGGTATCCTATCTACATGGTATCCTGTCTACATGGTATCCTGTCTACATAGTATCCTGTCTACATGGTATCCTGTCAGGTTATGTTGGGTGTCTTAATGATTAAAGTATCATACTGGGTTATGATCCTACTGGGTTATGCTCCTACTGGGTTCTGCTCCAGTATAAACTGTTGGGTGTCTTAATGTTTGAATAAGATGGCACAGCGGACAGGAATAATCACTAGGTGAAATGACGTGTGGGCAAATTACTGGTTTTAGTTCTTCCCTTCCCCTGAAGTCATGCTGGGTGAAGTGTGTGTGTGTGTGTGTGTGTGTGTGTGTGTGTGTGTGTGTGTGTGTGTTGTGTGTGCGTGCGTGCGTGCGTGCGTGCGTGCGTGTGTGTGTGTATGTGTCAGACCTGGGAAGATAATAGTTTTAACTACGCTTTGTTGGAAGGTAACTCTTTTATTTGAATACGGATCCCCAAAAATTACAACTTTTTCAAAATGGTTTGAATACAGATCTCTGGAAGTGATTGGATTGGCTGCCTTCAACTAATGACAGGGCTGGATCTAGAACTGCATGTTGGATTGGCTGTCTTCAACTAATGACAGGGCTGTATCAGGAACTGTATGTTGGATTGGCTGTCTTCAACTAATGACAGGGCTGGATCTAGAACTGCATGTTGGATTGGCTGTCTTCAACTAATGACAGGGCTGGATCTAGAACTGCATGTTGGATTGGCTGTCTTCAACTAATGACAGGGCTGTATCAGGAACTGCATGTTGGATTGGCTGTCTTCAACTAATGACAGGGCTGTATCTAGAACTGTATGTTGGATTGGCTGTCTTCAACTAATGACAGGGCTGTTATCTAGAACTGTATGTTGGATTGGCTGTCTTCAACTAATGACAGGGCTGTATCTAGAACTGTATGTTGGATTGGCTGTCTCAACTATTGGCTGTCTTCAACTAATGACAGGGCTGTATCTAGAACTGCATGTTGGATTGGCTGTCTTCAACTAATGACAGGGCTGTATCTAGAACTGTATGTTGGATTGGCTGTCTTCAACTAATGACAGGGCTGTATCTAGAACTGTATGTTGGATTGGCTGTCTTCAACTAATGACAGGGCTATCTAGAACTGCATGTTGGATTGGCTGTCTTCAACTAATGACAGGGCTGTATCTAGAACTGTATGTTGGATTGGCTGTCTTCAACTAATGACAGGGCTGTATCTAGAACTGTATGTTGGATTGGCTGTCTTCAACTAATGCTGTATCAGAACTGTATGTTGGATTGGCTGTCTTCAACTAATGACAGGGCTGTATCTAGAACTGCATGTTGGATTGGCTGTCTTCAACTAATGACAGGGCTGTATCTAGAACTGCATGTTGGATTGGCTGTCTTCAACTAATGACAGGGCTGTATCTAGGGGAACTGTATGTTGGATTGGCTGTCTTCAACTAATGACAGGGCTGTATCTAGAACTGTATGTTGGATTGGCTGTCTTCAACTAATGACAGGGCTGTATCTAGAACTGCATGTTGGATTGGCTGTCTTCAACTAATGACAGGGCTGTATCAGAACTGCATGTTGGATTGGCTGTCTTCAACTAATGACAGGCTGTATCTAGAACTGCATGTTGGATTGGCTGTCTTCAACTAATGACAGGGCTGTATCTAGAACTGTATGTTGGATTGGCTGTCTTGACAGGACTGTATCTAGAACTGCATGTTGGATTGGCTATCTAACTAATGACAGGGCTGTATCAGGAACTGTATGTTGGATTGGCTGTCTTCAACTAATGGCAGGGCTGTATCTAGAACTGATTGTTGTCTTCAATTGGCTGTCTTCAACTAATTGGCTGACAGGGCTGTATCTAGAACTGTATGTTGGATTGGCTGTCTTCAACTAATGACAGGGCTGTATCTAGAACTGTATGTTGATTGGCTGTCTTCAACTAATGACAGGGCTGTATCTAGAACTGTATGTTGGATTGGCTGTCTTCAACTAATGACAGGGCTGTATCTAGAACTGCATGTTGGATTGGCTGTCTTCAACTAATGACAGGGCTGTATCTAGAACTGCATGTTGGATTGGCTGTCTTCAACTAATGACAGGGCTGTATCTAGAACTGCATGTTGGATTGGCTGTCTTCAACTAATGACAGGGCTGTATCTAGAACTGCATGTTGGATTGGCTGTCTTCAACTAATGACAGGGCTGTATCTAGAACTGCATGTTGGATTGGCTGTCTTCAACTAATGACAGGGCTGTATCAGAACTGTATGTTGGATAGATCTGAACTTCAACTGTCTTCAATACATGTATCTAGAACTGCATGTTGATTGGCTGTCTTCAACTAATGTCCCAGGTACTGTATTAAGTCAAATCAATCAATGGATTATATTGATGAGTACAAACTAAGTTGCTGTAATGCTCAGGAACTACTGTTGGATTCTTCAACTAAATGACAGGGCTGAAAATATCAGAACTGCATGTTGGATTGGATTCTCTTCAACTTTTAGTTCTCTTTGACAGGGCTGTCAGAACTTTATGGGGATAGTTGACTCACAATTACAGAACAAACATGATTTTCAACCTACCTTGGCTGTGGTTGAACTGAATGTTTTGGATTTTCTTCAACTAATGACAGGGCTGTATCTAGAACTGCATGTTGGATTGGCTGTCTTCAACTAATGGCAGGGCTGTATCTAGAACTGCATGTTGGATTGGCTGTCTTCAATAATGACAGGGCTGTATGTTGAACTTATGTTGGTATGTTGGATTGGCTGTCTTCAACTAATGGCAGGCAATGAGTTTTTGTATCTAGAACTGTATGTTGGATTGGCTGTCTTCTTCAACTAATGTAACTGTATGTAAAATTGGCTACTTCAACTAAACTTTCCAAAGTTCAAAATGTATGCTATTGTTTCAACCAAAATACAGGGATGAGAACTGTATGTTGGATTGGCTGTCTTCAATAATGACACTTATCTGTGGATCTAGAACTGCATTTTGGATTGGCTGTCTTCAACTAATGACAGGGCTGTATCTAGATTCCACTGCATGTTGGATTGGCTGTCTTCAACTAATGACAGGACTGTATCAATAGTTAGAACTGTATGTTGGATTGGCTGTCTTCAACTAATGACAGGGCTGTATCTAGAACTGCATGTTGGATTGGCTGTCTTCAACTAATGTATCCAGAAGGACTGTATCAGGAACTGCATGTTGGATTGGCTGTCTTCAACTAATGACAGGACTGTATCTAGAACTGCATGTTGGATTGGCTGTCTTCAACTAATGACAGGGCTGTATCAGGAACTGTATGTTGGATTGGCTGTCTTCAACTAATGACAGGACTGTATCTAGAACTGCATGTTGGATTGGCTGTCTTCAACTAATGACAGGGCTGTATCTAGAACTGCATGTTGGATTGGCTGTCTTCAACTAATGACAGGGCTGTATCTAGAACTGCATGTTGGATTGGCTGTCTTCAACTAATGACAGGGCTGTATCTAGAACTGTATGTTGGATTGGCTGTCTTCAACTAATGACAGGGCTGTTATCTAGAACTGCATGTTGGATTGGCTGTCTTCAACTAATGACAGGGCTGTATCTAGAACTGTATGTTGGATTGGCTGTCTTCAACTAATGACAGGGCTGTATCTAGAACTGCATGTTGGATTGGCTGTCTTCAACTAATGACAGGGCTGTATCTAGAACTGTATGTTGGATTGGCTGTCTTCAACTAATGACAGGGCTGTATCTAGAACTGCATGTTGGATTGGCTGTCTTCAACTAATGACAGGGCTGTATCTAGAACTGTATGTTGGATTGGCTGTCTTCAACTAATGACAGGGCTGTATCAGGAACTGTATGTTGGATTGGCTGTCTTCAACTAATGACAGGGCTGTATCTAGAACTGCATGTTGGATTGGCTGTCTTCAACTAATGACAGGGCTGTATCTAGAACTGTATGTTGGATTGGCTGTCTTCAACTAATGGCAGGACTGTATCAGGAACTGCATGTTGGATTGGCTGTCTTCAACTAATGACAGGGCTGTATCTAGAACTGCATGTTGGATTGGCTGTCTTCAACTAATGGCAGGACTGTATCAGGAACTGCATGTTGGATTGGCTGTCTTCAACTAATGACAGGGCTGTATCTAGAACTGTATGTTGGATTGGCTGTCTTCAACTAATGACAGAGCTGTATCTAGAACTGTATGTTGGATTGGCTGTCTTCAACTAATGACAGGGCTGTATCTAGAACTGTATGTTGGATTGGCTGTCTTCAACTAATGACAGGGCTGTATCTAGAACTGCATGTTGGATTGGCTGTCTTCAACTAATGACAGGGCTGTATCTAGAACTGTATGTTGGATTGGCTGTCTTCACCTAATGACAGGACTGTATCTAGAACTGCATGTTGGATTGGCTATCTTCAACTAATGACAGGGCTGTATCAGGAACTGTATGTTGGATTGGCTGTCTTCAACTAATGGCAGGGCTGTATCTAGAACTGCATCCTGGATTGGCTGTCTTCAACTAATGACAGGGCTGTATCTAGAACTGTATGTTGGATTGGCTGTCTTCAACTAATGACAGGGCTGTATCTAGAACTGCATGTTGGATTGGCTGTCTTCAACTAATGACAGGGCTGTATCTAGAACTGCATGTTGGATTGGCTGTCTTCAACTAATGACAGGGCTGTTTCTAGAACTGCATGTTGGATTGGCTGTCTTCAACTAATGATGTTGAGGATAGATCTGACAGTCATATTTGATCTACACAATACATTTCTATCTGAACGTCCTGTAAATGTCCATTCCCCTGAAGGTCCATTGTCCCAGCTGTACATTATTAAGTCAAATCAATCAATCAATTATATTGATGAGTACAAACTAAGTTGTAATGCTCAACTACTGTATGGCTCTTAATTAATTTGATGACACCTGAAAATACTGCAGAGACATCGTATACAGCCATTTGGATTCTTAGCAGAAACAACCTCAAATCTCTTTGTCCATCTGAGGGTGAGTTTCCTTGTTTCAAACTTTAAGGGGATAGTTGACTCACAATTACAAACAAACATGATTTTCCACCTACCTTGGCTGTGGTTGATTCGAGAATGCAGTTTTGGGATATTTACTTTCCTTTCAACACACAATAGCCATATTTTGTTACTGTTAGCATTCTCAGTAACACCAAACATGAAACTGTTCTATGTAATAAAACTTACTTATGGAGCAACATTTTATTTGTTGTTATATGATACTTTGGTAATTGCATTTGAATTGCATTTGAATTGAAGAGCAATGAGTTTTTGTAACTACTGTAAACAAGAGGATTAGTGACTGTTCTTTATTCCACTTATGTAATAACGCCATTAAAATGCCACTATAAAGCCCTTTCCAAAGTTCTGTGTAACATCAATGTTGCTATTGTTATAATCGCAAAATTACTCCATATATACAAGACCTGGATGTCAAGTGTCTAGTGGATTACCTTGTCTCTCTCATGATGAACACATATCTGTTAGTCATTTTAAATCTCATTGTGAACATATATCTCTATCTATCTGTAAAGCTGAAAAAGTGGCCTACTTTACCGCTGAGGGGATTCCATGTCCCTCATTCTAGGATATATGCTCCAGTGGAGTCCGAAATTGATAAACGACACCCTCGATAAAGACGAGCAATAATGACTGTATTACAATCAACAGTTCAAATACTGAGCTACACTGAGTGTACTAAACATTAAGAACACCTTCCTAATAGTCAGGTGCACCCCCTCTCTTGCCCTCAGAACAGCCTCAATTCATCGGGTCGTGGACTCCACAAGCTGTGGAAAGCGTTCCACAGGGATAGTGGCCCATGTTGACCTCAGTGTTTCCTACAAATGGGTTAATTTGGCTGGATGTCCTTTGGGTGGTGGGACCATTCTTGATACATATGGGGAAACTGTTGAGCAACCCAGCAGCGTTGCAGTTCTTGACACAAACCGGTGCACCTGGCACCTACTACCATACCCCGTTCAAAGGCACTTAAATCTTTTGTCTTGCCCATTCACCCTCTGAATGACACACACACACAATCCATGTCTCAATTGTCTTCTCCCCTTCATCTACACTGATTGAAGTGTATTTAACAACTGACATCAATAAAGGATCATAGCCTCCACCTGGATTCACCTGGTCAGTCACGTCATGGAAAGAGCAGGTGTTCTAATGTTTTGTACACTCAGTGTATATTGTATGCAAAAACAATAGTTCCAGGTTCTAAGCAGCAGAACTCCAGTGCTCCCCACAGCCTGGTTCATCCTGTGCCTCAGCTCTGGAGGTACCGGGCTAAAGGGGCATTCAGCCTGGAAGAGTGGTGCCAAGGATAAGCAGATCTCCCCAATGGTTCATCCTGTGCCTTAGCTCTGGAGGTGCCGGTCTAAAGTGGGCATTCAGCCTGCAGCCTTGCCCAGGATAAGCAGTGGTCTCAGATCTTCAGCCCGGTTCATCCTGTGCCTGCTCTCTGGAGTAACCTCAGGGCTAAAGTGGGCATTCAGCTGGTTACCTCCACACAAGACCTGTGCCTGCTCCATGGACCAGGCCCAGATCTCCCACAGCCCATGGTTCATCCTGTGCCTGCTACCCATGGCATTCACAAGGCTGGTCCAGGATCCACCAGCACCAGATCTCCCCCCCAGCCTGGTTCATCCTGTGCCTGCTCCATGGCCCAGAAGGGGCTCCAGTCCCTGGAAGAGGTCTCCCAATCAGTGAGAAGTAGATCCCACAGTGAGGGGACCTGTGCCTGCTCCATGGACCAGGCTTCCAGTAGGTCTCCCCAGTCTGGTGAGTCCTGTGCCTGCTCCATGGACCAGGCTTCCAGTAGGTCTCCTCCTCTCATCTCCCACATACATCCACCTCCACATCCACAGCCCTAAGAAGCCTCCTCTCATCTCCAACATACATCCACCTCCACATCCACAGCCCTAAGAAGCCTCATCTCTCATCTCATCCACATACTCATAACACCATCCACCTCCACAGCCCTAAGAAGCCTCCTCTCACACATACATCCACCTCCACATCCACAGCCCTAAGAAGCCTCCTCTCATCTCCCACATACATCCACATCCACATCCACAGCCCTAAGAAGCATCCTCTCATCTCCAACATACATCCACCTCCACCTCCACAGCCCTAAGAAGCCTCCTCTCATCTCCCACATACATCCACCTCCACATCCACAGCCCTAAGAGCCTCCTCTCATCTCCCACATACATCCACCTCCACCTCCACAGCCCTAAGAAGCCTCCTCTCATCTCCCACATACATCCACCTCCACATCCACAGCCCTAAGAAGCCTCCTCTCATCTCCCACATACATCCACCTCCACATCCACAGCCCTAAGAAGCATACAAGACAGTAGAGAGAGAGAGAGATCTCATCTCCCACATACATGCAGGGAGACCACCAACCACATCCACAGCCCTAAGAATGCCATCTCTCATCTCCCAGCATACATCCACCTCCACATCCACAGCCCTAAGAAGCCTCCTCTCACACATACATCCACCTCAGACACATCCACAGCCCTAAGAAGCCAGTAGTGTCCTCTCATCTCCAGCATACATCCACCTCCACATCCAGTGTCAGCCCTAAAGACAGCCTCATCTGACATTCTCCCACATACATCCACATCTAACACAGCCCTAAGAGTGCCTCCTCTGGACATCTAAGAGACAGCCTACATACATCTGACATTCTAACAGACAGCATAATCCACAGCATCCATTCTAAGAAGCATAACAGTAGTGTCTTGGACATTCTAAAGTCTCTTGAGTGTACATCCACAGGAAAACAGAGATGACTTTAGGCAACTTTAACTTACAAACATACAGCATGAATGGTGATCCTCTGGACATTTTCACATGGGTGGATTTGCACCTCAAATGTACTTCAAATAGTGTCCTCAACATTTTCCTGCAACTTAGACAGCATGATAAAGGAATCTCTGGACATTCTAACAGACTGCAGGGAGAAGAGATGTTCTGTTAGTGTCCTCTGGACATTTTAACACAGTAGTGCATCTGGACATTTACAGACAGAATACAGTAACTGACATTCTAACAGTAGTGTCATAGTAGTGTCTGGACATTCTAACAGACAATAACTACAGTAGTGTCATCTGACATTCTAACAGACAGCATAACTACAGTAGTGTCATCTGGACATTCTAACAGACAGCATAACTACAGTAGTGTCATCTGACATTCTAACAGACAGCATAACTACAGTAGTGTCATCTGGACATTCTAACAGACAGCATAACTACAGTAGTGTCATCTGACATTCTAACAGACAGCATAACTACAGTAGTGTCATTCTAACAGACAGTATAACTACAGGACATTCTAACAGACAGCATAGTACATAGGAAACAGTAGTGACATCATCTGTGGACATACAGTTTGGGATGGAACTTTAACTCCAATTGGAGTCTGCAACTAGACGATAGATTAGACTCAGTATCTGTTGAATGGTTGAATGGTTGAAATGTTAACAATGAAGAGAGACTGCTCATCCCTTCTGTAGCTCTGCATCACAATGTGGAGTAAACCTTTCCCCAAAGAGCTCATGTCATCATGACTAAGTGTCCATTTCATTTGAGTTTTTGACTGATGTTACTCTCGTGTGATGATGAGATAACTTGTCAGGTGTTATCTCCACAAGA
Organism: Oncorhynchus nerka; assembly: GCF_034236695.1. Classification (NCBI taxonomy): domain Eukaryota; kingdom Metazoa; phylum Chordata; class Actinopteri; order Salmoniformes; family Salmonidae; genus Oncorhynchus; species Oncorhynchus nerka. Next base: position 384,127 of record NW_027040484.1, read on the forward strand.
TAATGCCTAGGCTTTAGCTCAGCTGGTTAACACAGTGTTGTGACAGGAGACCTGGACTCCGACCCAGACAGCCAGACATCAAGCTAACACAGAAACACACATCCTAGCAACAAAGCTAAAACACAACGTGTTGCCCTTTGTTTACTTTGCAAAGAGCATTCTAGAACATCAGGCCCCAATTCTATTCCACCATTCTACTGCTACGTTTACACGGTTCCCCTTGAAATATTTCAGCTGGAACAAGAATAAATGTTAGACCTTGTTTTATTTACCACTGGAGACATCTTTGGAATGAAGGAGGAGAAAGAAGAACGCAGGAGAAGAATAAAGACAATAAGAAGAGAAGTAGAGGTCATTCCTTTAGCCCAGCAGACTGTCACTATGTGTGTGTGTGTCTGTGTATGTGTGTCTGTTTTTGTGTATGTGTGCGTCTGTATGCGTGCGTGCGTGCGTGTGTGTCTGTGTCTGTGCGTGCATGTGTGTGTATGCGTGTGTGTGTGTGCCAGTTGTTTTGCTGTGTCTCCTAACACTAAGACAAACAAAGGGGGAGTTAGGAGCGGTCGCCCTGTTTACCAAATTCATTTTAAATAGAACTTTTGATTACTGTGCCGTAACCGTGCCGACAGCCTGATAACTCTCATAACACTCATTGTCAGGCTTGATATCCCCAACAAACTGTTCACAGATAGAATCAACAACACAGACCTAATCCACTGAGAGAAGGAGGGGGAGAGGGAGGGGAGAGAGAGAGAGAGAGAGAAGAGAGAGAGAGAGAGAGAGAGAGAGAGAGAGAGAGAGAGAGAGAGAGAGAGAGAGAGAGGAAGAGAGAGAGAGAGAGAGAGAGAGAGAGAGAGAGAGAGAGAGAGAGAGAGAGAGAGAGAGAGGAGGGAGGAGAGAGAGATGGAGAGAGAGAGAGAGAGAGAGAGAGAGAGAGAGAAAGAGAGGGAGAGAGAGAGAGAGAGAGAGAGAGAGAGAGAGAGAGAGAGAGAGAGAGAGAGAGAGAGAGAGAGAGAGAGATAGGGAGGGAGGGAGAGAGAGAAAGAGAGGGAGGGAGAGAGAGAGAGAGAGAGAGAGAGAGAGAGAGAGAGAGGAGAGAGAGAGAAAGAGAGGGAGAGAGAGAGAGAGAGAGAGAGAGAGAGAGAGAGAGAGAGAGAGAGGGAGAGAGAGAAAGAGAGAGAGAGGGAGGGAGGGAGAGAGAGAGAGAGAGCAACTGTTTCTCTGTCTGTCTGTCTGAATGCCCCCGGAGTCTAGTCACCTGCAGCAGCACATTCACAGGGTGGCTGTACTCAGATCTGTTTTAAACATATCAGATACTGACCAGTCTCCATGGTGATACTGTACTCAGATCTGTTTTAAACATATCAGATACTGACCAGTCTCCATGGTGATACTGTAGAACATCCTGTTATAAACTAGTTGTATCACCCAGCTGGGACCGGTGTTGTATTGACCAGTCTCCATGGTGATACTGTAGAACATCCTGTTATAAACTAGTTGTAACACCCAGCTGGGACCGGTGTTGTGTTGACCAGTCTCCATGGTGATACTGTAGAACATCCTGTTATAAACTAGTTGTAACACCCAGCTGGGACCGGTGTTGTACTGACCTGTTACTGTGTCTTTAACACACGGTAGAGAACTACTGACCTGTTACTGTGTCTTTAACACACGGTGGAGAACTACTGACCTGTTACTGTGTCTTTAACACACGGTGGAGAACTACTGACCTGTTACTGTGTCTTTAACACACGGTGGAGAACTACTGACCTGTTACTGTGTCTTTAACACACGGTGGAGAACTACTGACCTGTTACTGTGTCTTTAACACACGGTGGAGAACTCCTGACCTGTTACTGTGTCTTTAACAACTACTGACCTGTTACTGTGTCTTTAACAACTACTGACCTGTTACTGTGTCTTTAACACACGGTGGAGAACTACTGACCTGTTACTGTGTCTTTAACACACAGTAGAGAACTACTGATCTGTTACTGTGTCTTTAACACACGGTAGAGAACTACTGATCTGTTACTGTGTCTTTAACAACTACTGACCTGTTACTGTGTCTTTAACAACTACTGACCTGTTACTGTGTCTTTAACACACGGTGGAGAACTACTGACCTGTTACTGTGTCTTTAACACACAGTAGAGAACTACTGATCTGTTACTGTGTCTTTAACACACGGTAGAGAACTACTGACCTGTTACTGTGTCTTTAACACACGGTGGAGAACTACTGACCTGTTACTGTGTCTTTAACACACGGTGGAGAACTACTGACCTGTTACTGTGTCTTTAACAACTACTGACCTGTTACTGTGTCTTTAACACACGGTGGAGAACTACTGATCTGTTACTGTGTCTTTAACACACGGTGGAGAACTACTGACCTGTTACTGTGTCTTTAACAACTACTGACCTGTTACTGTGTCTTTAACAACTACTGACCTGTTACTGTGTCTTTAACACACGGTGGAGAACTACTGACCTGTTACTGTGTCTTTAACAACTACTGACCTGTTACTGTGTCTTTAACAACTACTGACCTGTTACTGTGTCTTTAACACACGGTGGAGAACTACTGACCTGTTACTGTGTCTTTAACAACTACTGACCTGTTACTGTGTCTTTAACAACTACTGATCTGTTACTGTGTCTTTAACACACGGTGGAGAACTACTGACCTGTTACTGTGTCTTTAACAACTACTGACCTGTTACTGTGTCTTTAACACACGGTAGAGAACTACTGATCTGTTACTGTGTCTTTAACAACTACTGACCTGTTACTGTGTCTTTAACAACTACTGACCTGTTACTGTGTCTTTAACACACGGTGGAGAACTACTGATCTGTTACTGTGTCTTTAACAACTACTGACCTGTTACTGTGTCTTTAACACACGGTGGAGAACTACTGATCTGTTACTGTGTCTTTAACACACGGTGGAGAACTACTGACCTGTTACTGTGTCTTTAACAACTACTGACCTGTTACTGTGTCTTTAACACACGGTAGAGAACTACTGACCTGTTACCGTGTCTTTAACACACGGTGGAGAACTACTGACCTGTTACTGTGTCTTTAACAACTACTGACCTGTTACTGTGTCTTTAACAACTACTGATCTGTTACTGTGTCTTTAACACACAGTAGAGAACTACTGACCTGTTACTGTGTCTTTAACACACGGTGGAGAACTACTGACCTGTTACTGTGTCTTTAACACACGGTGGAGAACTACTGATCTGTTACTGTGTCTTTAACACACGGTGGAGAACTACTGACCTGTTACTGTGTCTTTAACACACGGTAGAGAACTACTGATCTGTTACTGTGTCTTTAACACACAGTAGAGAACTACTGATCTGTTACTGTGTCTTTAACACACGGTGGAGAACTACTGATCTGTTACTGTGTCTTTAACACACAGTAGAGAACTACTGATCTGTTACTGTGTCTTTAACACACGGTGGAGAACTACTGATCTGTTACTGTGTCTTTAACAACTACTGATCTGTTACTGTGTCTTTAACACACGGTGGAGAACTACTGATCTGTTACTGTGTCTTTAACACACGGTGGAGAACTACTGATCTGTTACTGTGTCTTTGACAACTACTGATCTGTTACTGTGTCTTTAACAACTACTGATCTGTTACTGTGTCTTTAACGGTGGAGAACTACTGACCTGTTACTGTGTCTTTTAAGAACTACTGATCTGTTACTGTGTCTTTAACGGTGGAGAACTACTGATCTGTTACTGTGTCTTTAACAACTACTGATCTGTTACTGTGTCTTTAACACACGGTGGAGAACTACTGATCTGTTACTGTGTCTTTAACACACGGTGGAGAACTACTGATCTGTTACTGTGTCTTTAACAACTACTGATCTGTTACTGTGTCTTTAACACACGGTGGAGAACTACTGATCTGTTACTGTGTCTTTAACACACGGTGGAGAACTACTGATCTGTTACTGTGTCTTTAACACACGGTGGAGAACTACTGACCTGTTACTGTGTCTTTAACAACTACTGATCTGTTACTGTGTCTTTAACACACGGTGGAGAACTACTGATCTGTTACTGTGTCTTTAACAACTACTGACCTGTTACTGTGTCTTTAACAACTACTGACCTGTTACTGTGTCTTTAACAACTACTGACCTGTTACTGTGTCTTTAACAACTACTGATCTGTTACTGTGTCTTTAACACACGGTGGAGAACTACTGATCTGTTACTGTGTCTTTAACACACGGTGGAGAACTACTGATCTGTTACTGTGTCTTTAACAACTACTGATCTGTTACTGTGTCTTTAACAACTACTGACCTGTTACTGTGTCTTTAACAACTACTGACCTGTTACTGTGTCTTTAACACACGGTGGAGAACTACTGATCTGTTACTGTGTCTTTAACAACTACTGACCTGTTACTGTGTCTTTAACACACGGTGGAGAACTACTGACCTGTTACTGTGTCTTTAACAACTACTGACCTGTTACTGTGTCTTTAACACACGGTGGAGAACTACTGACCTGTTACTGTGTCTTTAACACACGGTGGAGAACTACTGACCTGTTACTGTGTCTTTAACAACTACTGACCTGTTACTGTGTCTTTAACAACTACTGATCTGTTACTGTGTCTTTAACAACTACTGACCTGTTACTGTGTCTTTACACGGTGGAGAACTACTGACCTGTTACTGTGTCTTTAACGGTGGAGAACTACTGATCTGTTACTGTGTCTTTTTAACACGGTGGAGAACTACTGACCTGTTACTGTGTCTTTAACACACGGTGGAGAACTACTGACCTGTTACTGTGTCTTTAACACACGGTGGAGAACTACTGACCTGTTACTGTGTCTTTAACAACTACTGATCTGTTACTGTGTCTTTAACAACTACTGACCTGTTACTGTGTCTTTAACAACTACTGACCTGTTACTGTGTCTTTAACACACGGTGGAGAACTACTGATCTGTTACTGTGTCTTTAACAACTACTGACCTGTTACTGTGTCTTTAACAACTACTGACCTGTTACTGTGTCTTTAACAACTACTGACCTGTTACTGTGTCTTTAACACACGGTGGAGAACTACTGATCTGTTACTGTGTCTTTAACAACTACTGACCTGTTACTGTGTCTTTAACAACACTGACCTGTGGAGAACTACTGATCTGTTACTGTGTCTTTACACGGTGGAGAACTACTGACCTGTTACTGTGTCTTTAGAGAACTACTGACCTGTTACTGTGTCTTTAACACACGGTGGAGAACTACTGACCTGTTACTGTGTCTTTAACACACGGTGGAGAACTACTGACCTGTTACTGTGTCTTTAACACACGGTGGAGAACTACTGACCTGTTACTGTGTCTTTAACGGTGGAGAACTACTGATCTGTTACTGTGTCTTTAACACGGTGGAGAACTACTGATCTGTTACTGTGTCTTTAACACACGGTGGAGAACTACTGACCTGTTACTGTGTCTTTAACGGTGGAGAACTACTGACCTGTTACTGTGTCTTTAACACACGGTGGAGAACTACTGACCTGTTACTGTGTCTTTAACACACGGTGGAGAACTACTGACCTGTTACTGTGTCTTTAACACACGGTGGAGAACTACTGATCTGTTGTTTACACATCTGACTCAGACTAGGATTATTGTTCCTCAGTATAAATCACCCATTTCCCAAACAGCCCATAAAAAGGACCTATTCTCTGCCTCTTATCTTCTGTTGGTCTTTCTGCCGGTGTGTGTGTGTGTGTGTGTGTGTGTGTGTGTGTGTGTGTGTGTGTGTGTTTTTGTGTGTGTGTGTGTGTGTGTGTATGTGTGTGCGTGCATGCTGGTATGTTTGGAACTCACAATGAATCATAGATGAAACAAAAACAGTATGAAAAGCTGCACACTCCCAGATATGTGGTTTGTGTATTTGTTGGGGTTTGCTTGTGTGTGTGTGTGTGTGTGTGTGTGTGTGTGTGTGTGTGTGTGTGTGTGTGTGTGTGTGTGTGTGTGTGTGTGTGTGTGTGTGTGTGTGTGTGTGTGTGTGTGTATGTGTTGGGGGTTGTTTTTCAGGGTATTGTAGCGAGTTGACAATGAACAGATCTACAGATGGAAATCACTCAGGAGAGAGTCAGAGAGTGAGAGAGAGAGAAAGAGAGAGAGAGAGAGAGAAAGGGAGAGAGAGAGAGCGTGTGAGGGAAAGAGAGAGAGAAAGAGAGCGTGCGAGGGTAAGAGACAGAGAGAGAGAGACAGAGAGCGAGAGAGAGTGAGAGAGAGAGCGTGTGAGGGAAAGAGAGAGCGTGTGAGGGAAAGAGAGAGCGAGAGAGAGAGCGTGTGAGGGAAAGAGAGAGCGAGAGAGAGAGCGTGTGAGGGAAAGAGAGAGAGAGAGAGAGAGCGTGTGAGGGAAAGAGAGAGCGAGAGAGAGAGCGTGTGAGGGAAAGAGAGAGAGAGAGAGAGAGCGTGTGAGGGAAAGAGAGAGAGAGAGAGAGAGAGAGAGAGAGAGAGAGAGAGAGAGAAGAGAGAGAGAGAGAGAGAGAGAGAGAGAGAGAGAGAGAGAGAGAGTGAGAGAGAGAGCGTGTGAGGGAAAGAGAGAGCGAGAGAGAGAGCGTGTGAGGGAAAGAGAGAGAGAGAGAGCGTGTGAGGGAAAGAGAGAGAGAGAGAGAGAGAGAGAGAGAGAGAGAGAGAGAGAGAGAGAGAGAGAGAGAGAGAGGGAAAGAGAGAGAGAGCGTGTGAGGGAAAGAGAGAGAGAGATAGAGAGGGATAGAATGGGGCTATTTACTGAGAGGCTATCCAAGGCACAGAGGGATTATTTACACTTGTTTTGTGTTTCAGTTTGAGGTTGTCCATTGATGTGTGATCCAGCCAGAGGATTTCTGTCCCCCTTATAGTTCACTCTACAAACAATACAGCACTCTGAAACATACAGTATGTATATACAGTACTGCCCTCTGAAAACATACAGTATGTATATACAGTACAGCACTCTGAAAACATACAGTATGTATATACAGTACTGCCCTCTGAAAACATACAGTATGTATATACAGTACAGCACTCTGAAAACATACAGTATGTATATACAGCACTGCACTCTGAAAACATACAGTATGTATATACGGTACTGCACTCTGAAAACATACAGTATGTATATACAGTACTGCACTCTGAAAACATACAGTATGTATATACAGTACAGCACTCTGAAAACATACAGTATGTATATACAGTACAGCACTCTGAAAACATACAGTATGTATATACAGTACTGCACTCTGAAAACATACAGTATGTATATACGGTACTGCACTCTGAAAACATACAGTATGTATATACGGTACTGCACTCTGAAAACATACAGTATGTATATACAGTACTGCACTCTGAAACACACAGTATGTATATACAGTACTGCACTCTGAAAACATACAGTATGTATATACGGTACTGCACTCTGAAAACATACAGTATGTATATACGGTACTGCACTCTGAAAACATACAGTATGTATATACAGTACTGCACTCTGAAAACATACAGTATGTATATACAGTACTGCACTCTGAAAACATACAGTATGTATATACAGTACAGCACTCTGAAAACACACAGTACGTATATACAGTACTGCACTCTGAAAACATACAGTATGTATATACAGTACAGCACTCTGAAAACATACAGTATGTATATACAGTACTGCACTCTGAAAACATACAGTATGTATATACAGTACAGCACTCTGAAAACACACAGTACGTATATACAGTACAGCACTCTGAAAACATACAGTACGTATATACAGTACTGCACTCTGAAAACATACAGTATGTATATACAGTACTGCACTCTGAAAACATACAGTATGTATATACAGTACTGCACTCTGAAAACATACAGTATGTATATACAGTACAGCACTCTGAAACACACAGTATGTATATACAGTACTGCACTCTGAAACACACAGTATGTATATACAGTACTGCAATAGCTTCATATAATCTGCAAGACTATTTGATGAATACAATTAAGCAATAAGGCACATGGGGGTGTGGTATATGGCCAATATACCACGGCTCAGGGCTGTTCTTATCAACAACGCAACGCAGAGTGCCTGGATACAGCCCTTAGCCCTGGTATATTAGCAATAAACCACAGCGGTGCCTTATTGCTATTATAAACTGGTTACCAATGTAATTAGAGCATTACAAATGAATGGTATACGGTCTGATATACCATGACTTTCAGCCAATCAGCATTCAGGGCTCGAACCACCCAGTTTATAATATACAGTACAGTGTATTCAGACCCCTTGACTTTTTCCACATTTTGTTACATTACAGCCTCATTCTAAAATTGATACCCATAATGACAAAGTAAAGACAGGTTTTTAGAAATTTGTGCAAATGTATATATATTTTTATATATAGACCCTTTACTCCGTACTTTGTTGAAGCACCTTTGGCAGCGATTACAGCCTCAAGTCTTCTTTGGTACGACACTACAAGCTTGGCACACCTGTATTTGGGGAGTTTCTCCCATTCTTCTCTACAGATCCTCTCAAGCTCTGTCAGGTTGGATGGGGAGCATCGCTGCACAGCTATTTTCAGGTCTCTCCAGAGATGTTCAATCGGATTCAAGTCCTGGCTCTGGCTGGCCCACTCAAGGACATTCAGAGACTTGTCACGAAGCCACTCCGGTGTTGTCTTGGCTGTTTGCTTAAGGTCTTTGTCCTGTTGGAATGTGAACCTTCGCAGGTCCCAGTCTGAGGTCCTGAGCACTCTGGAGCAGATCTCTCTGTACTTTTCTCTGTTCATCTATCCCTCGATCCTGACTAGTCTCCCAGTCCCTGCCACTGAAAAACGTCCCCACAGCATGACATTGCGACCGCCATGCTTCACCGTAGGGATGGTGCCAGGTTTCCTCCAGATGTGACGCTTGGCATTCAGGCGAAAGAGTTCATTCTTGGTTTCATCAGAGCAGAGAACCTTGTTTTTCATGGTCTGATAGTCCTTTAGTGCCTTTTGTCAAACTCCAAGCAGGCTGTCATGTGCCTTTTACTGAGGAGTGGCTTCCATCTGGCCACTACCATAAAGGCCTGATTGGTGGAGTGCTGCAGAGATGGTTGTCCTTCTGGAAGGTTCTCCCATCTCCACAGAGGACCTCTGGAGCTCTGTCAGAGGGACCATTGGGTTCTTCATCACCTCCCTGACCAAGGCCCTGCTCCCCAGATTGCTCAGTTTGTCCTGGCGGCCAGCTCTAGGAAGAGTCTAGGTGGTTCCAAACTTCTTCCATTTAACAATGATAGAAACCACTGTGTCCTTCGAGACATTCAATGCTGCAGAAATGTTTTGGTACCCTTCCCCAGATCTGTGCCTCGACACAATCCTTTCCCGGAGCTCTACAGACACTTCCTTTGACCTCATGGCTTGGTTAATGCTCTGACCTGCACTGTCAACTGTGGGACCTTATATTGACAGGTGTGTGCTTTTCCAAATCATGTCCATCTATTTGAATTTACCACAAGTGGACTCTAATGGAGTTGTAGAAACATCTCATGGATGATAAATGGAAACAGGATGCACCTGAGCTCAATTTTTTCGAGTCTCATAGGAAAGGGTCTTAATACTTATGTAAATAAGGTATTTAACAAAATATATATATATATACATTTGAAAAAAATTCTAAAAACCTGTTTTCGCTTTGTTATGATGTTGTATTGTATGTAGATTGATGAGGGGAAAAGTTATATAGTCCATTTTAGAATAAAGGCTGTAACGTACCAACATGTGGAACAAGTGAAGGGGTCTGAATACTCCCCGAGTGCACTGGAAACACCAAGCATCAACGAGAGACATGTGATGTCTCCCAAATGGCACCCTATTCCCTACGATGTGTCCCAAATGGCACCCTATTCCCTACGATGTGTCCCAAATGGCACCCTATTCCCTATTATGTGTCCCAAATGGCACCCTATTCCCTACGATGTGTCCCAAAAGGCACCATATTCCCTACGTAGAGTACTTCTTTTAACCAGAGCCCTATCAGTAAGGATCAGAAGTCGTGCATCATACAGGAAACAGGGTCTGGAAGGATCGCTGCAGGTTTTGATGTTAAATCTTCTCCACACGTCTTTACAACAGCAGCAGCTTGTTCCTTTCAGTTGAAGGAGACTATTGGGAGAGATATGTCTGTTTAACTCTCAACTCTCTCTCTCTCTCTCTCTCTCTCTCTCTCTCTCTCTCTCTCTCTCTCTCTCTCTCTCTCTCTGGGTTTGGGTCTTATTTTAAAATAAACAGAAGCCGACTGTCAGACTCCCTTATCCCAGATCTCTGCCTGGTGCTGGATGTCTAATTACACATCGTTGTTCTATTAACATCTGGTCTTTGCTGCGGCGGAGGAAACAGCGGAACACACCAGGAACACTGTCCTATTATTCTGTGTGTGTGTGTGTGTGTGTGTGTGTGTGTGTGTGTGTGTGTGTGTGTGTGTGTGTGTGTGTGTGTGTGTGTGTGTCCAACACAGCCAAAAACAGCTTGGCGTGCTTATTGCTAACACAAACAACATGTTTATACAGTTCATTACCATTGTGTGATATACAGGGGAGACCCCATAGGAGAGCCTTAAAGGGCCAGTGTTTGAGACAGGCTTGAATATGCATCAGAAGCCAATAGACAGAGTGTAGCCAACATTTTAATATGATCCTCTCTGGTAAAAATTGTTTTAATGCGTTTTATTTTGTAAAGTGGTTCCTTGGATCATACAATGATGTAGAAATGGTCTTTCAGGCCTTTTTTGAGGCGGGGGGGACAAGTTACTTGAGCTTTCAGAGAAACACATCTGGTAACCAAAGGACAAGCCCCAGTCAACCCCAGGGCTGAGACAAGCTGTGTTACCACCTCTGGCCAATGGGGGAGCTGTTTGCTAGGAACCATAGACAGAGTGGGGAGAGAATGGGAAAGTGATGTAACGTGTTGTTGTGATCCAGAAACGTCTCTACATTCACCAGTTACTACACTGACCTGGTCTAATGTATATGTTACACTAGTTACTACACTGACCTGGTATAATGTATAGGTTAAACTAGTTACTACACTGACCTGGTATAATGTATAGGTTACACTAGTTACTACACTGACCTGGTCTAATGTATAGGTTACACTAGTTACTACACTGACATGGTCTAATGTATAGGTTACACTAGTTACTACACTGACCTGGTCTAATGTATAGGTTACACTAGTTACTACACTGACCTGGTCTAATGTATAGGTTACACTAGTTACTACACTGACCTGGTCTAATGTATAGGTTACACTAGTTACTACACTGACCTGGTCTAATGTATAGGTTACACTAGTTACTACACTGACCTGGTCTAATGTATAGGTTACACTAGTTACTACACTGACCTGGTCTAATGTATAGGTTACAACAGCTAGTTACTACACTGACCTGGTCTAATGTATAGATTACACCAGCTAGTTACTACACTGACTAGGTTACCAAGGTTACCAAGGGTTACATATGAGAGTGAAGGTCTAGAAATCCAGTGAAATTCCTCCCTCCCTCCCTCCCTCCCTCCATCCATCCATCCCTCCATCCATCCCTCCCTCCCTCCCTCCCTCCCTCCCTCCCTCCCTCCATCCATCCATCCAACTGTTAAACTGTTGTCCTCTCTTAACCAACTTTATGTCTTCCCAATGCTGAATTGTGTTTCCAAGGCAATATGTTGGTAAATTTAGAGACTGAGTGGTACATTGTGTGTGTGTGTGTGATTCCATTTGTGTATGTGTGTGGGTGCGTGCATGGTGTGTATGTGTGTAGGAAGGAGAGATGTTGTTAAAAATACCTAATGGAACATGTGAGACAGATAACAGTGAATAACAGATGAAAACAGGTGATATTAACAACTTGAGCCACTGACATGTTGTCCTGAGCCCTGACATGTTGTCCTGAGCCCTGACATGTTGTCCTGAACCCTGAAATGCTGTCCTGAGCCCTGACATGTTGTTCTGAACCCTGAAATGCTGTACTGAGCCCTGACATGCTGTCCTGAGCCCTGACATGTTGTCCTGAACCCTGACATGCTGTCCTGAGCCCTGACATGCTGTCCTGAGCCCTGACATGTTGTCCTGATCCCTGACATGTTGTCCTGAGCCCTGACATGCTGTCCTGAGCCCTGACATGTTGTCCTGTACCCCTGACATTGTTCCTGAACCCTGACATGTTGTCCTGACATGTTGTCCTGAGTACTGACATCTTGTCCTGAGCCCTGACATGTTGTCCTGACATGTTATCCTAACATGTTGTCCTGACATGTTGTCCTGAGCCCTGACATGTTGTCCTGACATGTTATCCTAACATGTTGTCCTGACATGTTGTCCTGAGCCCTGACATGTTGTCCTGAGCCCTGACATGTTGTCCTGACATGTTATCCTGACATGTTGTCCTGACATGTTGTCCTGAGCCCTGACATGTTGTCCTGACATGTTGTCCTGACATGTTATCCTGAGCCCTGACATGTTGTCCTGACATGTTGTCCTGAGTACTGACATCTTGTCCTGAGCCCTGACATGTTGTCCTGACATGTTATCCTAACATGTTGTCCTGACATGTTGTCCTGAGCCCTGACATGTTGTCCTGACATGTTATCCTAACATGTTGTCCTGACATGTTGTCCTGAGCCCTGACATGTTGTCCTGAGCCCTGACATGTTGTCCTGACATGTTGTCCTGACATGTTATCCTGAGCCCTGACATGTTGTCCTGACATGTTGTCCTGACATGTTATCCTGAGCCCTGACATGTTGTCCTGACATGTTGTCCTGACATGTTGTCCTGACATGTTATCCTGACATGTTGTCCTGACATGTTATCCTGACATGTTGTCCTGACATGTTGTCCTGACATGTTGCCCTGACATGTTGTCCTGACATGTTGTCCTGACATGTTGCCCTGACATGTTGTCCTGACATGTTGTCCTGACATGTTGTCCTGACATGTTGTCCTGACATGTTGTCCTGACATGTTGACCTGACATGATGTCCTGAGCCCTGAGATGTTATCCTGAACCCTGACATGTTGTCCTGAACCCTGCCATGTTGTCCTGAACTTGCCATGTATCCTGACACTTCCTGTCACCAGTGCTTCTGAACCCTCATGTTGTCTCTGACCTCTAACATCTGGTCCCTGAACCCTCATCCTGTCACTAGCCCTGGCAGACATGTCTCCTGAACTCCTGAAAGCTGACTGGGAGCAGAACAGGCTGTCCCCAGAGGTACAGATAGACAGGAAGTGTGTGTGACACCAGAAGGACCAGGTTCACAGCATGGTCAGCCAACACAGGAAGTGTGTGTGAAAAATGCTATTTTAGGGTTAGGGGTTGACATGTTAGGGTTACCTGAGCCCTGACATGCTGTTAGGAGCCCTGCCATGTTTGTTGAAGGGTTGGGTTAGGGTTGACAGGGTTAGGGGTTAGGGGTTAGGGGTTACAGGGTTAAGGTTAGCCCTAGGACATGTTAGGTTTAGGGTTGACAGGGTTGGGTTAGGGTTAACAGGGGTTGGGGTTACATGTTAAGGTCTAGGCTGACATGTTAGGTTGACATGGTTAGGGTTAACAGGGTTAGAGGTCCTGACATGAAAAATCAGTTGTTGAGCCCTGACATGTTGTCCTGAAGCCCTGACATGTTGTCCTGACATGTTATCCTGACATGTTGTCCTGACATGTTGTCCTGTTAGCCCTGACATGTTGCCCCCTGACCCATGTCTGTCCTGACCTGGGGGTTATCCAGCCACAGGCCTCTCTGGACATTTGTCCATCTCCAGTGATGGCTCTTGTAATGAGGGCCCTCATGTCAGGCTGACATGGGTTATCCTATACCTGGGTCTGACAGACTGACATGGGGTCCTGCTGCATGATCATGACTTGACACCCAGCTGACATGCGCCTGTAATAACATGAATTGTCCTCAGCCCCTCCCCCATGTCTCTGCTCAACACATACTCATTATGACTAGGCCTATAGATATACAGCTACTTCCTCATGTTATCCAGTGGCCCCTCCCCATGTCTCTGCTCAACACATACTCATTATGACTAGGCCTATAGATATCCTAGCCCTCATCCTGTCAGTGGCCCCTCCCCATGTCTCTGCTCAACACATACTCATTATGACTAGGCCTATAGATATACAGCTACATGTTATCCTGACAGTGGTCCTCCCATGTCTCTCCTGACATTCTCATTATGACTAGGCCTATGATATACAGCTACTTCCTCATCCTGTCATGTGGCCCCTCCCCATGTCTCTGCTCAACACATTCTCATTATGACTAGGCCTATAGATATACAGCTACTTCCTCATCCTGTCAGTGGCCCCTCCCCATGTCTCTGCTCAACACATTCTCATTATGACTAGGCCTATAGATATACAGCTACTTCCTCATCCTGCCAGTGGCCCCTCCCCCATGTCTCTGCTCAACACATTCTCATTATGACTTGGCCTATAGATATACAGCTACTTCCTCATCCTGTCAGTGGCCCCTCCCCATGTCTCTGCTCAACACATACTGATGACTAGGCCTATAGATATACAGCTACTTCCTCATCCTGTCAGTGGCCCCTCCCCCATGTCTCTGCTCAACACATACTCATTATGACTAGGCCAGATATACAGCTCTCCTCATCCTGTCAGTGGCCCTCCCCCATGTCTCTGCTCAACACATACTCATTATGACTAGGCCTATAGATATACAGCTACTTCCTCATCCTGTCAGTGGCCCCTCCTCCATGTCTCTGCTCAGCCATACTCATTAGTCTCTATAGATATGCTACTTCCTCATCCTGTCAGTGGCCCCTCCCCCATGTCTTGCTCAACAATTCATTATGACTAGGTCTATAGATATACAGCTACTTCCTCATCCTGTCAGTGGCCCCTCCCCATGTGTCTGCTCAACACATTCTAATTATGACTAGGCCTATAGATATACAGCTACTTTCATCCTGTCAGTGGCCCCTCCCCCATGTCTCTGCTCAGGTTTTCTCATTATGACTAGGCCTATAGATATACAGCTACTTCCTCATCCTGCCAGTGGCCTCCCCCATGTCTCTGCTCAACACATTCTCATTATGACTAGGCCTATAGATATACAGCTACTTCCTCATCCTGTCAGTGGTCCCCATGTCTAGGAAAAACAAATTCTCATTATGACTAGGCCTATAGAGGATAGCAAAACTTCCTCATCCTGTCAGTGGCCCCTCCCCCATGTCTCTGCTCAACACATTCTCATTATGACTAGGCCTATAGATATACAGCTACTTCCTCATCCTGTCAGTGGCCCCTCCCCATGTCTCTGCTCAACACATTCCATTATGACTAGGCCAAGTGGCCCCTCCCCATGTCTCTGCTCAACACATTCTCATTAACAGGCCTATAGATATTCAGCTACTTCCATCTCCTGTCAGTGGCCCCTCCCCTCATGTAATCTGCTCAACTCATTCTAATTATGACTAGGCCTATAGATATACAGCTACTTCCTCATCCTGTCAGTGGCCCCTCCCCCATGTCTCTGCTCAACACATTCTCATTATGACTAGGCCTATAGATATACAGCTACTTCCTCATCCTGCCAGTGGCCCCTCCCCCATGTCTCTGCTCAACACATACTCATTATGACTAGGCCTATAGATATACAGCTACTTCCTCATCCTGTCAGTGGCCCCTCCCCCATGTCTCTGCTCAACACATTCTCATTATGACTAGGCCTATAGATATACAGCTACTTCCTCATCCTGTCAGTGGCCCCTCCCCATGTCTCTGCTCAACACATTCTCATTATGACTAGGCCTATAGATATACAGCTACTTCCTCATCCTGCCAGTGGCCCCTCCCCCATGTCTCTGCTCAACACATTCTCATTATGACTAGGCCTATAGATATACAGCTACTTCCTCATCCTGTCAGTGGCCCCTCCCCCATGTCTCTGCTCAACACATACTCATTATGACTAGGCCTATAGATATACAGCTACTTCCTCATCCTGTCAGTGGCCCCTCCTCCATGTCTCTGCTCAACACATACTCATTATGACTAGGCCTATAGATATACAGCTACTTCCTCATCCTGTCAGTGGCCCCTCCCCTATGTCTCTGCTCAACACATACTCATTATGACTAGGCCTATAGATATACAGCTACTTCCTCATCCTGTCAGTGGCCCCTCCCCCATGTCTCTGCTCAACACATTCTCATTATGACTAGGCCTATAGATATACAGCTACTTCCTCATCCTGTCAGTGGCCCCTCCCCCATGTCTCTGCTCAACACATTCTCATTATGACTAGGGCTATAGATATACAGCTACTTCCTCATCCTGTCAGTGGCCCCTCCCCCATGTGTCTGCTCAACAAATTCTCATTATGACTAGGCCTATAGATATATAGCTACTTCCTCATCCTGTCAGTGGCCCCTCACCCATGTGTCTGCTCAACACATTCTCATTATGACTAGGCCTATAGATATACAGCTACTTCCTCATCCTGCCAGTGGCCCCTCCCCTATGTATCTGCTCAACACATACTCATTATGACTAGGCCTATAGATATACAGCTACTTCCTCATCCTGTCAGTGGCCCCTCCCCCATGTGTCTGCTCAACACATACTCATTATGACTAGGCCTATAGATATACAGCTACTTCCTCATCCTGCCAGTGGCCCCTCCCCCATGTCTCTGCTCAACACATACTCATTATGACTAGGCCTATAGATATACAGCTACTTCCTCATCCTGTCAGTGGCCCCTCCCCCATGTGTCTGCTCAACACATACTCATTATGACTAGGCCTATAGATATACAGCTACTTCCTCATCCTGTCAGTGGCCCCTCCCCCATGTCTCTGCTCAACACATTCTCATTATGACTAGGCCTATAGATATACAGCTACTTCCTCATCCTGTCAGTGGCCCCTCCCCCATGTGTCTGCTCAACACATACTCATTATGACTAGGCCTATAGATATATAGCTACTTCCTCATCCTGTCAGTGGCCCCTCCCCCATGTCTCTGCTCAACACATACTCATTATGACTAGGCCTATAGATATGCAGCTACTTCCCCATCCTTTCAGTGTCCCCTCCCCCATGTCTCTGCTCAACACAATCCCATTGGCTGAAGAGAGGTGATTGACACCCAAACGAGACCAACAGTATATAGCCCATAGACAAAACGAGGGTTATTTAAGGTGACTTGTCATCCCAATCTATTGATTGATACTGCTATATCAAAGGAGATGATTGTGGACTTCAGGAAACAGCAGAGGGAGCACCCCCTATCCACATCGACGGGACAGTAGTGGAGAAGGTGGAAAGTTAAGTTCCTCTGTGTACACATCATGGACAAACTGAACTGGTCCACCCACACAGAGAGCGTGGTGAAGAAGGCACAGCAGCGCCTCTTCAACCTCAGGAGGCTGAAGAAATTTGGCTTGTCATCGAAACCACTCAAAAACTGTTACAGATACACAATCGAGAGCATCCTGTCGGGCTGTATCACCGCCTGGTACGGCAACTGCTCCGCCCACAACCGTAAGGCTCTCCAGAGGGTAGTGAGGTCTGCACAACGCATCACCAGGGGCAAACTACCTTCCCTCCAGGACACCTACACCACCCGATGTTACAGGAAGGCCATAAAGATCATCAAGGACATCAACCACCCGAGCCACTGCCTGTTCACACCGCTATCATCTAGAAGGCAAGGTCAGTACAGGTGCATCAAAGCTGGGACCGAGAGACTGAAAAACAGCTTCTATCTCAAGGCCATCAGACTGTTAAACAGTCATCACTAACATTGGGTGGCTGCTGTCAACATACTGACTCATCTCTAGCCATTTTAATAATAAAAAATGGAATGTAATAGAAGTATCACTAGTCACTTTAAGCAATGCCACTTTATATACCCTACATTACTCATCTCATATGTATATACTGTTCTATACCATCTACTGCATCTTGTCGTTCGGCCATCGCTCATCCATATATTTATATGTACATATTCTTATTCATTCCTTTACATTTGTGTGTGTATAAGGTAGTAGTTGTGAAATTGTTACTTGTTAGATATTGCTGCACGTCGGAACTAGAAGCACAAGCATTTCGCTACACACACATTAACATCTGCTAACCATGTGTATGTGACCAATATAATTGGATTTGATTTGACACTCCCTACTGCCAAACTGCCTCTGGAAGAAACATCAGCACTGTTCATCGGGAGCTTCATGAAATGGGTTTCCATGGCCGAGCATCGGCACACAAGCCTAAGATCACCATTCACAATGCTAAGCGTCGGCTGGAGTGATGTAAAGCTCGCCGGGATCGGCATGGAAACGCGATCTCTGAATTTATAAATCACGCTTCACCATGTCGTAGACGGACTAATCTGGTTTTGGCGGATGCCAGGAGAACGCTTCCTATCCTAATGCATAGCCAACTGTAAAGTTTGGTGGAGGAGGAATAATGGTCTGGGGCTGTTTTTCATGGTTCAGGCTAGGCCCCTTAGTTCCAGTGAAGGGAAATCTTAACGCTACAGCATAAAATTACATTCTAGACAATTCTGTGCTTCCAACTTTGTGGCAACAGTTTGGGGAAGACCATTTCCTGTTTCTCTATGACAATGCCACACACAATGCACAAAGAGAGGTCCATACAGAAATGGTTTGTCGAGATCGGTGTGGAAGAACTTGACTGGTCTGCACAGAGTCCTGACCTCAACCCCATCGACCACCTTTGGGATGAATTGGAAAGCCTACTGTGAGCCAGGCCTAATCACCCAACATCAGCGCCTGACCTCACTAATGCTCTTGTGACTGAATGGAAGCAAGTTCCCACAGTGTTCTAACATCTAGTGGAAAGCCTTCCCAGAAGAGTTGAGGCTGTTGTAGCAGCAAAGTGGGGACCAACTCCATAGTAATGCCCATGATTTTGGAATGAGATGTTGGAGGTGTCCATATACTTTTGGTCAGGTAGTGTATAACAATACCAAGCCAGTGGGTTTCAACACCGGGAGACAATGAAGAGGCATCTCCCAGGACAGCTAAAACCCTGAGGGTCCTTGGAGCCCAGCTTGGGCTTCGAATCTCCGCTCTGTCAGATCCATATGTCTTAATGATCTAATTTACATCCTGAGGCTCCGACACACACACACACACACACACACACACACACACACACACACACACACACACACACACAGTAGTGTGTGTGGTAAAGACATTGATTGGTAATGGAAAAGCTGTGGCTAAAAACCTCATCAGAGGAAACTAGGGTTGTTCAAGATGTCTCATCTCCCTCTCTCTCTCTCTCTCTCTCTCTCTCTGACGCACACACACACGCACACACACGCGCACACACACACACACACACACAAACACAGCCGTTACACAGCAGCTGCAGACCCCACAGAGAGGCAGCAGATTAATCCACATCAGAGGGCCAGAGGCAGCACTCCCTCTGGTGAGGCCCAGTGAAGATTCCTGTGAAAAACCCACAACCCATCAGCTGACCGACCGACCGTGTGGGAGCCAGCAGAAACAGAAGTCTTCAGTGACAAATACATACATCGAGAGGGGGAGAGAGAGAGTAGAGACAAAGCGAGAGAGAGAGACAGACAGACAGACAGACAGACAGACAGACAGACAGACAGACAGACAGACAGACAGACAGACAGACAGACAGACAGACAGACAGAGCCAGATAGAGAGAGACAGAGACAGAGAGACAGAGAGAAAGAGAGAGAGACAGGGGTCGAGAGTAGAGACAGAGAATGCGTGAGAGAGAGAATAGAGACAAACAGAGAGAGAGACAAGAGGCCAAACCACACGACCAACAACATTGGACACTTTATGGAACACAAAGCCTTCACTATCTCATCCGGGAATATCCAAGGCCTGAGGTCATCTGCCTTTGGCCTAAAGAGCAGGAACCTGGACTTCCTCAAAGAAATCGGAAATACAGACATTGTCATCCTACAAGAAACCTGGTATAGAGGAGACGGACCCACTGGTTGCCCTCTAGGTTACAGAGAGCTGGTAGTCCCATCCACCAAACTACCAGGTGTGAAACTGGGAAGGGACTCAGGGGGTATGCTAATTTGGTATAGAGCAAACCTAACTCACTCCATTAAATTTGTCAAAACAGGAACATTTCATATTTGGCTGGAAATTCAAAAGGAAATTATCTTAACAGGGACAATGAAGACAGCTTCTCCATCCTGGAGGGGGAAATCAATCATTTCCAGGCCCAGGGACTGTCTGTGACGACCTTAATGCCAGGGCCGGACAATAACCTGACACCCTCAGCCTACAGGGGGACAAACACCTGCCTGTAGGTGACAGCATTCCCTCCCCCATCTGCCCCCCTAGGCACAACTATGGCAACATAACCAACAAAAACGGGTCACAACTCCTGCAGCTCTGTCGCACGCTGGGTATGTACATAGTCATTGGTAAGCTTTGAGGGGACTCCTATGGTAGGTACACCTATAGCTCATCTCTTGGCAGTAGTACTGTAGACTACTTTATCACTGACCTCAACCCAGACTCTCTCAGAGCGTTCACAGTCAGCCCACTGACACCCCTATCAGATCACAGCAAAATCACAGTCTACTTGAACAGAGCAATACTCAATCATGAGGCATCAAAGCCAAATTAACTGAGTAACATTAAGAAATGCTATAGATGGAAGGAATGCAGTTTGGAAACCTACCAAAAAACAATTAGGCAACAACAAATTCAATCCCTTTTAGACAACTTCCTGGACAAAACGTTCCACTGTAATTGTGAAGGTGTAAACTTGGCAGTAGAACATCTTAACAGTATATTTGACCTCTCAGCTTCCCTATCAAATCTAAAAATCTAAAATAGAAAACCGAAGAAAATGAACAACAATGACAAACGTTTTTATGAATGCAAAAATCTAAGAAAGAAATTGTGAAACCTGAGACCCGAAAAACCTGAGTCTACGCCTTCACTATGGTAAATCACTAAAACAATACAGAAATACACTACGGAAAAAGAAGGAACAGCACGTCAGAAATCAGCTCAATGTCATTGAAGAATCCATAGACTCTAACCACTTCTGGGAAAATTGGAAAACAAACAACACAAAAAATTATCTATCCAAAACAGAGATGTATGGGTAAACCACTTCTCCAATCGTTTTGGCTCTATAACAAAGAATAAAGAGCAAAAATATAAACAGGATCAAAATCAGATCTTAGAATCAACTATTAAAGAATACCGGAACCCACTGGATTCTCCAATTACATTGAATGAGTTACAGGACAAAATAAAAACCCTCCAACCCAAAAAGGCCTGTGGTGTTGATGGTATCCTCAATGAAATGATCAAATATACAGACAACAAATTCCAATTGGCTATACTAAAACTATTTAACATCATCCTTAGCTCTGACATCTTCCCCAATATTTGGAACCAAAGACGGATCACCCCAATCCACAAAAGTGGAGACAAATTTGACACCAATAAATATTGTTGGACATGCGTCAACAGCAACCTTGGGAAAATGTTCTGCATTATCATTAACATCAAAATCGTACATTTCCTCAGTGAAAACAATGTACTGAGCAAACGTCAAATTGGCTTTTTACCAAATTACCGTACAACAGACCACATATTCAACCTGCACACCCTAACTGACAAACAAACAAACCAAAACAAAGTCAAAGTCTTCTCATGCTTTGTTGATTTAAAAAAAGCCTTCGACTCAATTTGGTATGAGGGTCTGCTATACAAATTGATGGAAAGTGGTGTTGGGGGTAAAACATACGACATTATAAAATCTATGTACACTAACAAGAAGTGTGCGGTTAAAATAAAACACCTTTCTTTCCACAGGGCCGTGGGGTGAGACAGGGATGCAGCTTAAGCCCCACCCTCTTCAACATATATATCAATGAATTGGCGAGGGCACTAGAAAAGGCTGCAGCACCCGGCCTCACCCTATTAGAATCTGAAGTCAAATGTCTGCTGTTTGCTGATGATCTGGTGCTTCTGTCACCAACCAAGGAGGGCCTACAGCAGCACCTAGATCTTATGCACAGATTCTGTCAGACCTGGGCCCTGACAGTAAATCTCAGTAAGACCAAAATAATGGTGTTCCAAAAAAGGTCCAGTCGCCAGGACCACAAATACAAATTCCATCTAGACACTGTTGCCCTAGAGCACACAAAAAACTATACATACCTTGGCCTAAACATCAGCGCCACAGGTAACTTCCACAAAGCTGTGAACGATCTGAGAGACAAGGCAAGAAGGGCATTCTAAGCCATCAAAAGGAACATAAAATTAAACATACCAATTAGGATCTGGCTAAAAATACTTGAATCAGTCATAGAGCCCATTGCCCTTTATGGTTGTGAGGTCTGGGGTCCTGCTCACCAACCAAGACTTCACAAAATGGAACAAACACCAAATTGAGACACTGCATGCAGAATTCTGCAAAAATATCCTCTGTGTTCAACGTAGAACACCAGATAATGCATGCAGAGCAGAATTAGGCCGATACCCACTAATTATCAAAATCCAGAAAAGAGCCTTTAAATTCTACAAACACCTAAAAGGAAGCGATTCCCAAACCTTCCATAACAAAGCCATCACCTACAGAGAGATGAACCTGGAGAAGAGCCCCCTAAGCAAGCTGGTCCTGGGGCTCTGTTCACAAACACAAACACACCCCACAGAGCCCCAGGACAGCAGCACAGTTAGACCCAACCAAATCATGAGAAAACAAAAAGAGAATTACTTGACACATTGGAAAGAATTTACAAAGAAACTGAGCAAACTAGAATGCTATTTGGCCCTAAACAGAAAGCACACAGTGACAGAATATCTGACCACTGTGACCACCCAAACTTAAGGAAAGCTTTGACTATGTACAGACTCAATGAGCATAGCCTTGCTATTGAGAAAGGCCGCCGTAGGCAGACATGGCTCTCAAGAGAAGACAGGCTATGTGCTCACTGCCCACAAAATGAGGTGGAAACTGAGCTGCACTTCCTAACCTCCTGCCCAATGTATGACCATATTAGAGAGACATATTTCCCTCAGATTACACAGATCCACAAAGAATTCGAAAACAAATCCAATTTTGAAAAACTCCCATATCTACTGGGTGAAATTCCACAGTGTGCCATCACAGCAGCAAGATTTGTGACCTGTTGCCACGAGAAAAAGGCAACCAGTGAAGAACAAACACCATTGTAAATACAACCCATATTTATGCTTATTTATTTTATCTTGTGTCCTTTAACCATTTGTACATTGTTAAAACACTGTATATATATATAATATGACATTTGTAATGTCTTTACTGTTTTGAAACTTCTGTATGTGTAATGTTTACTGTTAATTTTAGTTGTTTTTCACTTTATATATTCACTTTGTATGTTGTCTACCACACTTGCTTTGGCAATGTTAACACATGTTAAGCCCTTGAATTGAATTGAATTGAGAGTAGAAACAGGGAGCGACAGAGAGAGTAGAAACAGGGAGAGGGAAGCGAGAGAAGAGAAGGAAGCATCACTAATGTTTCCTGTTAAAATATGCAGGCTGGTGCCGCATGATGTGTCACTAGATCCTCCAGGAAAGCCTTCTGTTCAAAACAGTGGAGCGAAAACTACAAGGAACCCACCTCTTCCAAAACATAGATGGAGGAGGGAGTGATGGACCTTGTGCTCCGGATCCCGTTCAGTAGGGCACATGATGGAAAACGTTTTTAAAAAATGAGTGTTTGGGTATGTTTCTTAAAGGACCTGTACAGGTCGAGCGATAGTTGTTTCAGAGTGTTTTTTCACCCGTTTGTTGCCGAATGAACACGACCCGGGTTGATCTTCCTGTCTGCGGGTGGTCCATCTGGTTGGTTAATTAAATATTCATGATGTATACACAGAGAGGATGTATACTGGAGAGAGAGAGAAACAGAGCGAGAGAGGGAGAAAGAAAGAGAGAGAGAGACAGAGAGACAGAGAGAGGGAGAGAGAGAGAGAGAGGGAAAGAGAGAGGGAGAGAGACAGAGAGAGAGACAGAGAAAGAGATAGAAAGAGAGAGAGAGAGAGAGAGAGAGAGAGAGAGAGAGAGAGAGAGAGAGAGAGAGAGAGGGAAAGAGAGAGAGAGAGAGAGAGAGAGAGAGAGAGAGAGAGGGAAAGAGAGACAGAGAGAGAGAGAGAGGGGGGGGGAGAGAGACAGAGAGAGAGAGAGAGAGAGAGAGAGAGGGAGATGGGTAGGTACAGATGGGTCACCTCAGGGAGGCACAGAGCGAGAGGCATCAGTCGAACGGAAGCCATCAGAGAAGGAAAAGTGGGCCAGTCCTGTTCAGATACTATATAAAACACCACACCTCCTCCTCTGTTCAAATACTATATAAAACACTACACCTCCTCCTCTGTTCAGATACTATATAAAACACTACACCTCCTCCTCTGTTCAGATACTATCTAATACACTACACCTCCTCTGTTCAGATACTATCTAATACACTACACCTCCTCCTCCGTTCAGATACTATATAAAACACTACACCTCCTCCTCTATTCAGATACTATATAAAACACTACACCTCCTCCTCTGTTCAGATACTATATAAAACACTACACCTCCTCCTCCGTTCAGATATTATCTAATACACTACACCTCCTCTTCTGTTCAGATACTATATAAAACACTAGACCTCCTGCTCTGTTCAGATACTATATAAAACACTACACCTCCTCCTCTTCCATTCAGATATTATCTAATACACTACACCTCCTCCTCCGTTCAGATATTATCTAATACACTACACCTCCTCCTCTGTTCAGATACTATATAAAACACTACACCTCCTCCTCTGTTCAGATACTATATAAAACACTACACCTCCTCCTCTGTTCAGATACTATATAAAACACTACACCTCCTCCTCCGTTCAGATATTATCTAATACACTACACCTCCTCCTCTGTTCAGATACTATATAAAACACTACACCTCCCCCTCTACTCAGATACTATATAAAACACTACACCTCCTCCTCCTCTGTTCAGATACTATATAAAACACTACACCTCCTCCTCTGTTCAGATACTATATAAAACACTACACCTCCTCCTCCGTTCAGATACTATCTAAAACACTACACCTCCTCCTCTGTTCAGATACTATATAAAACACTACACCTCCTCCTCCGTTCAGATACTATATAAAACACTACACCTCCTCCGTTCAGATACTATATAAAACACTACAACTCCTCCTCCGTTCAGATACTATCTAATACACTACACCTCCTCCTCTGTTCAGATACTATATAAAACACTAAACCTCCTCCTCCGTTCAGATATTATCTAATACACTACACCTCCTCTGTTCAGATACTATATAAAACACTAAACCTCCTCCTCCGTTCAGATACTATATAAAACACTACACCTCCTCCTCTGTTCAGATACTATATAAAACACTACACCTCCTCCTCTGTTCAGATACTATATAAAACACTACACCTCCTCCTCTGTTCAGATAATATATAAAACACTACACCTCCTGCTCAGTTCAGATACTATATAAAACACTACACCTCCTCCTCTATTCAGATACTATATAAAACACTACACCTCCTCCTCTGTTCAGATACTATATAAAACACTACACCTCCTCCTCTGTTCAGATACTATATAAAACACTACACCTCCTCCTCTGTTCAGATACTATATAAAACACTACACCTCCTCCTCTGTTCAGATACTATCTAATACACTACACCTCCTCCTCTGTTCAGATACTATATAAAACACTACACCTCCTCCTCTGTTCAGATACTATATAAAACACTACACCTCCTCCTCTGTTCAGATACTATATAAAACACTACACCTCCTCCTCTATTCAGATACTATATAAAACACTACACCTCCTCCTCTGTTCAGATACTATATAAAACACTACACCTCCTCCTCTATTCAGATACTAGCTAATACACTACACCTCCTCCTCTGTTCAGATACTATATAAAACACTACACCTCCTCCTCTGTTCAGATACTATATAAAACACTACACCTCCTCCTCTGTTCAGATACTATCTAAACACTACACCTCCTCCTCTGTTCAGATACTATATAAAACACTACACCTCCTCCTCTGTTCAGATACTATATAAAACACTACACCTCCTCCTCTGTTCAGATACTATATAAAACACTACACCTCCTCCTCCGTTCAGATACTACTACACCTCCTCTGTTCAGATACTATATAAAACACTAAACCTCCTCCTCTGTTCAGATACTATCTAATACACTACACCTCCTCTGTTCAGATACTATATAAAACACTAAACCTCCTCCTCCGTTCAGATACTATATAAAACACTACACCTCCTCTGTTCAGATACTATATAAAAAACACTACACACTCCTCCTCTGTTCAGATACTATATAAAACACTACACCTCCTCCTCTGTTCAGATACTATATAAAACACTACACCTCCTCCTCTGTTCAGATATTATCTAATACACTACACCTCCTCTGTTCAGATACTACTACACTACACCTCCTCTGTTCAGATACTATATAAAACACTACACCTCCTCCTCTGTTCAGATACTATATAAAACACTACACCTCCTCCTCCGTTCTACACCTCCTCCTCCGTTCAGATACTATATAAAACACTACACCTCCTCCTCCGTTCAGATACTATATAAAACACTACACCTCCTCCTCCGTTCAGATACTATCTAATACACTACACCTCCTCCTCTGTTCAGATACTATATAAAACACTACACCTCCTCCCCTGTTCAGATACTATATAAAACACTACACCTCCTCTCCGTTCAGATACTATATAAAACACTACACCTCCTCCTCTGTTCAGATACTATATAAAACACTACACCTCCTCCTCTGTTCAGATACTATATAAACACGTTCAGATCTATGCTACACACCTCCTCTGTTCAGATACTATCTATATACACTACACCTCCCTCCTCTGTTCAGATACTATCTAATACACTACACCTCCTCCTCTGTTCAGATACTATATAAAACACTACACCTCCTCCTCTGTTCAGATATTATCTAAACACTACACCTCCTCTGTTCAGATACTATATAAAACACAGATACACCTACACCTCCTCCTCTGTTCAGATACTATATAAAACACTACACCTCCTCCTCTGTTCAGATACTATATAAAACACTACACCTCCTCCTCTGTTCAGATACTATATAAAACACTACACCTCCTCCTCTGTTCAGATACTATATAAAACACTACACCTCCTCCTCTGTTCAGATACTATCTAATACACTACACCTCCTCCTCTGTTCAGATACTATATAAAACACTACACCTCCTCCTCTGTTCAGATACTATATAAAACACTACACCTCCTCCTCTGTTCAGATACTATATAAAACACTACACCTCCTCCTCCTGTTCAGATACTATCTAATACACTACACCTCCTCCTCTGTTCAGATACTATATAAAACACTACACCTCCTCCTCTGTTCAGATACTATCTAAAACACTACACCTCCTCTGTTCAGATACAAACACTAAACCTCCTCCTCCGTTCAGATACTATATAAAACACTACACCTCCTCCTCTGTTCAGATACTATATAAAACACTACACCTCCTCCTCTGTTCAGATACTATATAAAACACTACACCTCCTCCTCTGTTCAGATACTATATAAAACACTACACCTCCTCCTCTGTTCAGATATACTATACACTAAAATACTATCACACTCCTCCTCTGTTCAGATACTATATAAAACACTACACCTCCTCCTCTGTTCAGATACTATATAAAACACTACACCTCCTCTGTTCAGATACTATCTAAAACACTACACCTCCTCCTCTGTTCAGATACTATATAAAACACTACACCTCCTCTCTATTCAGATACTATCTAATACACTACACCTCCTCCTCTGTTCAGATACTATATAAAACACTACACCTCCTCCTCTGTTCAGATACTATATAAAACACTACACCTCCTCCTCTGTTCAGATACTATAAAACACTACACCTCCTCCTCTGTTCAGATACTATATAAAACACTACACCTCCTCCTCTGTTCAGATACTATATAAAAAAACACTACACCTCCTCCTCTGTTCAGATACTATATAAAACTACACCTCCTCCTCTGTTCAGATACTATATAAAACTACACCTCCTCCTCTATTCAGATACTATCTAATACACTACACCTCCTCCTCTGTTCAGATACTATATAAAACACTACACCTCCTCCTCTGTTCAGATACTATATAAAACACTACACCTCCTCCTCTGTTCAGATACCTCCTCCTCCGTTCTATCTACTATACACTACACCTCCTCCTCTGTTCAGATACTATATAAAACACTATCTCCTCCCCCTGTTCAGATACTATATAAAACACTACACTACTCCTCCCGTTCAGATACTATATAAAACACTACACCTCCTCCTCCGTTCAGATACTATCTAATACACTACACCTCTGTTCAGATCCTCTGTCCCTCCGTTCAGATACTATATAAAACACTAAACCTCCTCCTCCGTTCAGATATTATCTAATACACTACACCTCCTCTGTTCAGATACTATATAAAACACTAAACCTCCTCCTCCGTTCAGATACTATATAAAACACTACACCTCCTCCTCTGTTCAGATACTATATAAAACACTACACCTCCTCCTCTGTTCAGATACTATATAAAACACTACACCTCCTCCTCTGTTCAGATACTATATAAAACACTACACCTCCTCCTCTCGTTCAGATAGATATTATCGTTCAGATACACTACACCTCCTCTGTTCAGATACCCTCTGTTCAGATACTATATAAAACACACCTCCTCTGTTCAGATACTATATAAAACACTACACCTCCTCCTCTGTTCAGATACTATATAAAACACCACACCTCCTCCTCCGTTCAGATATTCCTAATACACCACACCTCCTCCTCCGTTCAGATACTATATAAAAAACACCTCCTCCTCCGTTCTACTATATAAAACACTACACCTCCTCCTCCGTTCAGATACTATATAAAACACTACACCTCCTCCTCCGTTCAGATACTATCTAATACACTACACCTCCTCCTCCGTTCAGATACTATATAAAACACTACACCTCCTCCTCCGTTCAGATACTATATAAAACACTACACCTCCTAATCCGTTCAGATACTATATAAAACACTACACCTCCTCCTCCTTTCAGATACTATCTAATACACTACACCTCCTCCTCTGTTCAGATACTATATAAAACACTACACCTCCTCCTCCGTTCAGATACTATATAAAACACTACACCTCCTCCTCCGTAAAGATACTATATAAAACACTACACCTCCTCCTCCGTTCAGATACTATCTAATACACTACACCTCCTCCTCTGTTCAGATACTATATAAAACACTAAACCTCCTCCTCCGTTCAGATATTATCTAATACACTACACCTCCTCCTCTGTTCAGATACTATATAAAACACTACACCTCCTCCTCCGTTCAGATATTATCTAATACACTACACCTCCTCTGTTCAGATACTATCTAATACACTACACCTCCTCCTCTGTTCAGATACTATATAAAACACTATCTAATACACTCCTCCTCTGTTCAGATACTATATAAAACACTACACCTCCTCCTCCTGTTCAGATATTATCTAATACATGACCACCTCCTCCGTTCAGATACTATATAAAACACTACACCTCCTCCTCCGTTCAGATACTATATAAAACACTACACCTCCTCCTCCGTTCAGTTACTACTACCTCCTCTGTTAAAACACTACACTCACCTCCTCCGTTCAGATACCTACTACACTACACCTCCTCCTCTGTTCAGATACTATATAAAAACACTACACCTCCTCCTCCGTTCAGATACTATATAAAACACTACACCTCCTTCCGTTCAGATACACACACACCTCCTCTGTTAAAACACCTCCTCTGTTACACCTCCTCCTCGTTCAGATACTATCTAATAACTACACCTCCTCCTCTGTTCAGATATTATATAAACACTACACCTCCTCCTCCGTTCAGATACTATATAAAACACTTCTCTGTTCAGATACTATATAAAACACTACACCTCCTCCTCTGTTCAGATACTATTAAAACACTACACCTCCTCCTCCGTTCAGATACTATATAAAACCTACACCTCCTAATCCGTTCAGATACTATATCAAAACACTACACCTCTCCTCCGTTAACACTACACTCCTCCTCTGTTCAGATACTATATAAAACACTACACCTCCTCCTCGTTACACCTCTCCTCTATAAAACACTACACCTCCTCCTCGTTCAGATACTATCTAAAACACCCCCACCTCCTCCTCTGTTCAGATACTATATAAAACACTAAACCTCCTCCCCTGTTCAGATATTATCTAATACACTTCACCTCCTCCTCTGTTCAGATACTAAAAACACTCACTCTCCTCCGTTCAGATATTATCTAATACACTACACTCCTCCAGATACTATCTAATACACTACACCTCCTCTGTTCAGATACTATATAAACACTACACCTCCTCCTCTGTTCAGATCTATATCTATCCTCCTCCATTCAGATATTATCTCAAAAATACACTTTCCTCTCCTCCGTTCAGATACTATATCACTCCATCCTACTCCGTTCAGATACTATATAAAACACCTCTCTACCTCCTCCTCTGTTCCCTCATCCTGCCTCCTCGTTCAGATACTATCTAAAACACTAAACCATCTCTGTTCAGATACTATATAAAACACTACACCTCCTCCTCCGTTCTCATCTACAGATACCTACACCTCTCCTCTGTTCCTATATAAAACACTCTCCTCCTCCGTTCAGATACTATATCTCTCCCTCTCTCCTCCGTTCAGATACTATCTATACACTATCACCTCTCTGTTCTCTCCCTCTCCTCTGTTCCCTATATCTCATCCTCTCAGATATCCTATAAAACCTCTCCTCTGTTCAGATCTATCTAATACTCTACACCTCCTCTGTTCAGATACTCTACACCTCCTCTCCCAGATACTAAAACACTACACCTCCTCCTCTGTTCAGATCTATCCTACTATATAAAACACCTCCTCTCTGTTCAGATACTATATAAAACACTACACCTCCTCTATTTCCTATATCCTCTCCTCTGTTCAGATCCCTCTATAAAACACTCTCCCTCTGTTCAGATCCCTCTATCACTCTCCTCTCCTCTGTTCAGATACTATATAAAACACTACCTCCTCTCCTCTCTGTTCAGATACTATCTAAAACACTATCCACTCCTCTACCTCCTCTCTGTTCCTCACCTCCTCCTCTGATTCTATACACCCTCCTCCTCCTCTGTTCAGATACTATATAAAACACTAAACACTCTCCTCCGTTCAGATATTATCTAATACACTACACCTCCCTCTGTTCAGATACTATATAAAACACTAACCTCCTCTCCTCCTCTACTATATAAAACACTACACCTCCTCCTCTGTTCAGATACTATATAAAACACTACACCTCCTCCTCTGTTCAGATACTATATAAAACACTACACCTCCTCCTCTGTTCAGATACTATATAAAACACTAACTCTGTTTCAAGATACTCCTCCTCCGTTCAGATATTATCTAATACACTCCTCCTCTGTTATACTATCTAATACACTACACCTCCTCTGTTCAGATACTATATAAACACTACACCTCCTCCTCTGTTCAGATACTATATAAAACACTACACCTCCTCCTCCGTTCAGATATTATCTATCACACCTCCTCCTCCATACTATATAAAACACTACTATCCTCCTCCTCCGTTCAGATACTATATAAAACACTACACCTCCTAATCCGTTCAGATACTATCTAAAACACTACACCTCCTCTCTTCAGATCTATCTAATTACACCTCCTCCTCTGTTCAGATACTATATAAAACACTACACCTCCTCCTCAGTTCAGATACTATATAAAACACTACACCTCCTCCTCCGTAAAGATACTATCTAAAACACACACCTCCTCCTCGTTCAGATACTATATAAAACACTACACCTCCTCCTCTGTTCAGATACTATATAAAACACTAACCTCCTCCTCCGTTCAGATATTATCCACACTACACCTCCTCCTCTGTTCAGATACTATATCTACACCTCCTCCTCCGTTCTCATCTACACCTCCTCTGTTCAGATTATCTAATACACTACACCTCCTCTGTTCAGATACTATATAAAACACTACACCTCCTCCTCTGTTCAGATACTATATAAAACACTACACCTCCTCCTCCATTCAGATATTATCTAATACACCACACCTCCTCCTCCGTTCAGATACTATATAAAACACTACCCCTCCTCCTCCGTTCAGATACTATATAAAACACTACACCTCCTCCTCCGTTCAGTTACTATATAAAACACTACACCTCCTCCTCCGTTCAGATACTATCTAATACACTACACCTCCTCCTCTGTTCAGATACTATAAAACACTCCCTCCTCCTCCGTTCAGATACTAACTAAAACACTACTCCCCTAATCCGTTCAGACTACTATATAAAACACTACCTCTCCTCCTCCGTTCAGATACTATCTAATACACTACACCTCCTCCTCTGTTCCTATATAAAACACCAACTCCTCCTCCGTTCAGATACGATATAAAACACTCACCTCCTCCTCCGTTCAGATACTATATAAAACACTACACCTCCTCCTCCGTTCAGATACTATATAAAACACTACACCTCCTCCTCTGTTCAGATACTATATAAAACACTTCACCTCCTCCTCTGTTCAGATACTATATAAAACACTAAACCTCCTCCTGTTCAGAATCTAAACACCTCCTCCTCTGTCAAAGATACTATATAAAACAGACACCTCCCCTCTATTCAGATACCCTCTGTACACCTCTCTCTGTTCAGATACTATTTAAAACACCCTCCTCCTCTGTTCAGATATTATCTAATACACTCTCTGTTCAGATACTATAAAACACTACACTCCTCTCTATTCAGATACTATATAAAACACTACACCTCCTCTTCTGTTCAGATACTATATAAAACACTAGACCTCCCCCTCTATTCAGATACTATATAAAACACTACACCTCCTCTTCTGTTCAGATACTATATAAAACACTAGACCTCCTGCTCTGTTCAGATACTATATAAAACACTACACCTCCTCCTCTGTTCAGATATTATCTAATACACTACACCTCCTCCTCCGTTCAGATACTATCTAATACACTACACCTCCTCCTCTGTTCAGATACTATATAAAACACTAAACCTCCTCCTCCGTTCAGATATTATCTAATACACTACACCTCCTCTGTTCAGATACTATAGCAAACACTAAACCTCTCCTCCGTTCAGATACTATATAAACAGACACCTCCTCCTCTGTTCAGATACTATATAATCCCAACCTCCTCCTCTGTTCAGAACTATATAAAACACAATGTTCAGATACTATATAAAACACAACCTCCTCCTCCGTTCAGATATTATCTACACTACCCTCCTCTGTTGATACCTAATACACACACCTCCTCTGTTCAGATACTATATAAAACACTACACCTCCTCCTCTGTTCAGATACTATATAAAACACTCACCTCCTCCTCCGTTCAGATATTATCATTCCCATCAGATACTATATAACACACCCCCTCCTCCTCCATTCAGATACCATACTACACCTCCTCCGTTCAGATACTATAACACACATCAGATACTATCTAATACACTACACCTCTCTCCTCTGTTCACCTACACCTCCTCTGTTCAGATACTATATAAAACACAATAAAACACTACTCAGATACTATATAATACCTCCTCCTCTGTTCAGATACTATATAAAACACTCACCTCCTCCTCTGTTCAGATACTATAAAAACACAACCTCCTCCTCTGTTCAGATATTATCTAATACACTACACCTCCTCTGTGATACTAACACAATACCTCCTCTGTTCAGATACTATCTAATACACTACACCTCCTCTGTTCAGATACTATATAAAACACTACACCTCCTCCTCTGTTCAGATACTATATAAAACACTACACCTCCTCCTCCATTCAGATATTATCTAATACACCACACCTCCTCCTCCGTTCAGATACTATATAAAACACTACACCTCCTCCTCCGTTCAGATACTATATAAAACACTACAATCCTCGTTCAGTTACTATATAAAACACTACACCTCCTCCTCCGTTCAGATACTATCTAATACACTACACCTCCTCCTCTGTTCAGATACTATATAAAACACTACACCTCCTCCTCCGTTCAGATACTATATAAAACACTACACCTCCTAATCCGTTCAGATACTATATAAAACACTACACCTACTCCTCCGTTCAGATACTATCTAATACACTACACCTCCTCCTCTGTTCAGATACTATATAAAACACTACACCTCCTCCTCCGTTCAGATCGATATAAAACACTACACCTCCTCCTCCGTTCAGATACTATATAAAACACTACACCTCCTCCTCCGTTCAGATACTATATAAAACACTACACCTCCTCCTCTGTTCAGATACTATATAAAACACTTCACCTCCTCCTCTGTTCAGATACTATATAAAACACTAAACCTCCTCCTCCGTTATATTATCTAATACACTACACTCCTCCTCTGTTCAGATACTATATAAACACTACACCTCCTCCTCCGTTCAGATATTATCTAATACACTACACCTCCTCTGTTCAGATACTATCTAATACACTACACCTCCTCTGTTCAGATACTATATAAAACACTACACCTCCTCCTCTGTTCAGATACTATATAAAACACTACACATCCTCCTCCGTTCAGATATTATCTAATACACCACACCTCCTCCTCCGTTCAGATACTATATAAAACACTACACCTCCTACTCCGTTCAGATACTATATAAAACACTACACCTCCTCCTCCATTCAGATACTATCTAAAACACTACACCTCCTCCTCTGTTCAGATACTATATAAAACACTACACCTCCTCCTCCGTTCAGATATGATCTAATACACTACACCTCCTCCTCTGTTCAGATACTATATAAAACACTACACCTCCTCCTCTGTTCAGATACTATATAAAACACTACACCTCCTCCTCCGTTCAGATATTATCTAATACACTACACCTCCTCTGTTCAGATACTATCTAATACACTACACCTCCTCTGTTCAGATACTATATAAAACACTACACCTCCTCCTCTGTTCAGATATTATCTAATACACTACACCTCCTCCTCCTCTGTTCAGATACTATATAAACACTACACCTCCCCCTCTATTCAGATACTATATAAAACACTACACCTCCTCTGTTCAGATACTATTTAAAACACTACACCTCCTCCTCCTCTGTTCAGATACTATATAAAACACTACACCTCCCCCTCTATTCAGATACTATATAAAACACTACACCTCCTCTTCTGTTCAGATACTATATAAAACACTAGACCTCCTCCTCTGTTCAGATACTATATAAAACACTACACCTCCTCCTCTGTTCAGATATTATCTAACACTACACCTCCTCCTCCTCTGTTCAGATACTATATAAACACTACACTCTCCCCTCTATTCAGATACTATATAAAACACTACACCTCCTCTGTTCAGATACTATTTAAAACACTACAATCCTCCTCTGTTCAGATATTATCTAATACACTACAACTCCTCCTCCTCTGTTCAGATACTATATAAAACACTACACCTCCCCCTCTATTCAGATACTATACCACTACACCTCCTCTTCTGTTCAGATACTATATAAAACACTAGACCTCCTGCTCTGTTCAGATACTATTTAAAACACTACACCTCCTCCTCTGTTCAGATATTATCTAAAACACTACACCTCCTCCTCCTCTGTTCAGATACTATATAAAACACTAACCTCCTCCTCTGTTCAGATACTATATAAAACACTACACCTCCTCCTCTGTTCAGATACTATAAAACACACACCTCCTCCTCCGTTCAGATACTATATAAAACACACACCTCCTCCTCTTCCATTCAGATATTATCTAATACACTACACCTCCTCCTCCGTTCAATATTATCTAATACACAACCTCCTCCTCTGTTCAGATACTATATAAAACACTACACCTCCTCCTCTGTTCAGATACTATATAAAAACACTACACCTCCTCCCTCTGTTCAGATACTATATAAAACACTACACTCCTCTGTTCAGATACTATCTAATACACTACTCCTCCTCTGTTCAGATACTATATAAAACACTACACCTCCTCCTCTGTTCAGATACTATATAAAACACTACACCTGTCCTCTGTTCAGATACTATATAAAACACACATGTTCAGATACTATATAAAACACTACACCTCCTCCTCCTTCAGATACTATATAAAACACTACACCTCCTCCTCTGTTCAGATACTATATAAAACACTACACCTCCTCCTCTGTTCAGATACTATATAAAACACTACACCTCCTCTGTTCAGATACTATATAACACTACACCTCCTCCTCCGTTCAGATACTATATAAAACACTACACCTCCTCCTCTGTTCAGATACTATATAAAACACTACACCTCCTCCTCCGTTCAGATACTATATAAAACACTACACCTCCTCCTCTGTTCAGATACTATATAAAAACACACCTCCTCCTCTGTTCAGATACTATATAAAACACTACACCTCCTCCTCTGTTCAGATATTATCTAAACACTACACCTCCTCCTCCATTCAGATACTATATAAAACACTACACCTCCTCCTCTGTTCAGATATTATATAAAACACTACACCTCCTCCTCTGTTCAGATACTATATAAAACACTACACCTCCTCCTCAGTTCAGATACTATATAAAACACTACACCTCCTCCTCTGTTCAGATATTATCTAATACACTACACCTCCTCCTCCATTCAGATACTATATAAAACACTACACCTCCTCCTCTGTTCAGATATTATCTAATACACTACACCTCCTCCTCTGTTCAGATACTATATAAAACACTACACCTCCTCCTCTGTTCAGATACTATATAAAACACTACACCTCCTCCTCTGTTCAGATATTATCTAATACACTACACCTCCTCCAGCATGGTAGGGAAGAAAGAGATGCATTATGGGAAACAGAGACACTTCCAGTAGTGGTCACACATTTTCTCATACTTGTTCCCTGTGGGAACAACCCACAACCCTGGCGTTGTAAGTTCCACGCTCAATGTAACTGAGAGGACTGGTCCAGTCATGGCAGGAACATAACAAGTAACTAATCTACTCAGCTCACTCTTCTCTCTTTTCCTCTCTCTCCGCCCCTCTCCCTCTTTCTTCCCCTCTCTCTCTCTTCCCCCTCTCTGTCTCCATCTCCCCTCCATCTCCCCTCTCTCTCCCTCCATCTCTCCCTCCATCTCCCCCTCTCTCTCTCTCTCTCCCTCCATCCCCACCCCCCTCTCTCTCCCTCCATCTCTCCCCCTCTCTCTCGTTCCCTCTCTCCCCACCCTCTCTCTCCCTCCATCTATCTCTCTCCCTCCATCTCTCCCTCCCCCTCTCTCCCTCCATCTCTCCCTCCTCTCTCTCCTCCATCTCTCCCCCTCTCTCTCCCTCCATCTCCCTCCATCCCCCCTCTCTCTCCCTCCATCCCCCCCTCTCTCTCCTCTCTCCCTCCATCTCTCCTCTCTCTCTCTCTCTCCCTCCATCTCTCCCTCTCTCTCTCATGTTAACCATTTCTAAGTGATGGCAGGGTAGGGAGGGATGAGTGGTTTTAGAACACCCTCTTCATCTAGCCTACACTGAAATAACTGTGGTGCATTATGGGTCCCCTATTACTGACACAACCCTGCTCTCCCTAGCGCCCTCCGGGCCGACCAGAACTCACCATCAGACCGGTGTTCATTTAATACACACACAATTGGACCATCAGACCCTGTGTTACACACTCATCCTTAATACACACAGAGACCATACACACACACACCACACACACACACACACACACACACACACACACACACACACACACACACACACACACACACACACACACACACAGAGCCCAGCATGCTGCTCAGACCACTTGATTGTCATGAACTATTAACTATTAACCTGTTAACTAGTTGTTTCTGTTTTAACCATGTAACCACTCAGAATTAATACCTAAACTATTAACCTGTTAACTAGTTGTTTCTGTTTTAACCATGTAACCACTCAGACTTAATACCTAAACTATTAACCTGTTAACTAGTTGTTTCTGTTTTAACCATGTAACCACTCAGAATTAATACCTAAACTATTAACCTGTTAACTAGTTGTTTCTGTTTTAACCATGTAACCATGCAGAATTAATGCGTCAAAAATAGACTTTCATCCAATAATACGTTGAATTTCGAAGGGAAACTATCTTGTTGCACAAACACAGGCACACGTGCGCACACACACTCTCCTTCTCCGTCACTGCTGCCTCTCTCTGACTGTGTGTCTGAGCCCCCCAGAGAAGGAGCCAGCGTGCCCAATCCAGGCCCTGGAACTAGGTCAGCCTCCAGAACAGTGTACACTGCTCCTCTCCTCTCTCTATCCCTCTATCCTCTCCTCTCCCTATCCCTCTATCCTCTCCTCTCTCTATCCCTCTCTCCTCTCCTCTCTCTATCCCTCTATCCTCTCCTCTCTCTATCCCTCTCATCTCCTTTATCCCTCTATCCTCTCATCTCCTTTATCCCTCTATCCTCTCATCTCCTCCTCTATCTATCCCTCTATCCTCTCCCTCTCTCTATCCCTATCCTCTCCTCTCTCTATATCCTCTCCTCTCTCTATCCCTCTATCCTCTCTCCTCTTATCCCTCTATCCTCTCCTCTCTCTATCCCTCTATCCTCTCATCTCCTTTATCCCTCTATCCTATATCTCCTCCTCATATCCCTCTATCCTCTCATCTCTCTCTCTATCTCTCCTCCTTTATCCTCATCCTCTCTATCCCTCTATCCTCTCATCTCTCTATCCCTCTAATCTCCTATTCTATCCTCTCATCTCCTATCCTCTAATCCCTCTATCCTCTCCTCTCTCTAATGTCATCTCTCTATCCCTCTATCCTCTCCTCTCTCTATCCCTCATCCTCTCCTCTCTCTATCCCTCTATCCTCTCTCATCTCTCTATCCCTCTATCCTCTCTCTCTCTATCCCTCTATCCTCTCTCTCTCTATCCCTCTATCCTCTCATCTCCTTTATCCCTCTATCCCCTCTCTCTCTCTCTATCCCTCTATCCTCTCAATGTCTCATCCCAATCCTCTATCTCCTATCTATCCTCTCCTCTCTCTATCCCTCTATCCTCTCACTATCCCTCTATCCTCTCTCTCTCTATCCCTCTATCCTCTCATCTCTCTCTATCCCTCTATCCTCTCATCTCTCTTATCCCTCTATCTCTCTCTCTCTATCCCTCTATCCTCTACTATCCCTCTATCCTCTCCTCTCCTTTACACTCTCTCTCTCTATCCCTCCTATCCTCTCATCTCTCTATCCCTCTATCCTCTCATCTCTCTATCCCTCTAATCCCTCTATCCTCTCCTCTCTCTATCTCTATCTCCTCCCTCTATCTCTCTATCCCTCTATCCTCTCATCTCTCTACCTCTATCCTCTCATCTCTCTCTATCCCTCTCTATAATCTCTCTATATCCCTCTCCTCTCTCTATCCCTCTAGGGACTTTATCCCTCTATCCTCTCATCTCTTAATATCCTCTCCTCTCTCTATATCCTCTCTCTCCTATCCCTCTATCCTCTCCCTCTCTCTATCCCTCTAATCCCTCTCTCTCTACTTATTCTATCCCTCTATCCTCTCCTCTCTCTATCCCTCCATCCTCTCCTCTATGCTGATATTATCCCTGTCCTCTCATCTCTCTATCCCTCTGTCCTCTCCTCTCTTTAGATGCTCATCTCTCTATCCTCTCCTCTCTCTATCCCTCTATCCTCTCATCTAACTGTAGGGACATCCTCTCCTCTCTCTATCCCTCTAGATCTGATATCCCTCTACTGTAGGGACCTCTCCTCATCCCTCTAGATGCTGATATTACTATCCTCTCCTCTCTCTATCCCTCTATCCTCTCATCTCCTTTATCCCTCTATCCTCTGCTGATATTATCCTCTCCTCTCTCTATCCCTCTATCCTCTCCTCTCTCTCCCTCTAGGGACTTTATCCAGATGTCCTCTCCTCCTCCATTCACCATTTCTCTTCTCCTCTATCTATCCTCCAGTCCATCCATCTCTTCTCTTTTATATTCTCTGCTCTCTTCTGTATCCCGCTCTCCTCTCCTCCAACTCCCTCTCTCCTCTCTTCCAACTCCCTCTCCCTTCTCTCCTCCAACTCCCTCTCCCCTCTCCTCCAACTCCCTCTCCCCTCTCCTTCTGCTCCAACTCCCTATCCCTCTCCTCCAATCCCCTCTCCCATCTCCCCTCTCCTCTAACTCCCTCTCCCCCTCTCCCCTCCTCCAAGGGACTCCAACTCCCTCTCCCCTCTCTCCTCTCCTAGGGACTCCCTCTCCCCTAGAGATCTCTGATCTCTACTCTCCTCCATCTCCAATGCTCTCTCCTCTCTCCTCTCTGCTCTCCCCTCTCCCCTCTCCTCCATATCCCGTTTCCTCTCCATCAACATCAGTCTCTCTCTGAAAAACAGTCCAAAGACACACGACTGATGACAAGACTACTGAATAGTTTAGGGGCCCTGCAGCATTCTGATAAACTCTGTAGACTCAGACATGACTCAAGCCAAACCCCAGTTGACAGTCAGACAGGTCAGAAACACTATGTGTAGTTATTATAGTGGACAGACACAAGCAGGTCACCCCCAACCCCTTCCCCCAAACATGGAATGGCCAAATTACAGGGTCACAGACCCTCCATCAATGATGGCTGAGTCCTGGGCCCTGACACACTGATTCTGTCCTCTCTGTTAGCCCAGACATAGCAAGGCAAACTGATGATTTACTTTAACAGAGAGACATAGCAGCATCTCAGTGAGTACCATAACACAATGTACCATAACACAATGTACTATAACACAATGTACATAACAGATGTACTATAACACAATGTACCATAACACAATGTACTATAACACAATGTACCATAACACAATGTACCATAACACAATGTACCATAACACAATGACTATAACACAATGTACCATAACACAATGTACTATAACACAATGTAGGGACCATAACACAATGTACTATAACACAATGGACTATAAGAGATGTACTATAACACTGTATATAACACAATGTACCAGAACACAATGCTGACAATGTACTATAACACAATGTACATAACACAATATACTATAACACAATGTACATAACACAATGTACTGATAACACAATGTACTATAACACAATGTACCATAACACAATATACTATAACACAATGTACTATAACACAATGTACCATAACACAATGTACCATAACACAATATACCATAACACAATGTACCATAACACAATGTGCTAACACAATGTACCATAACACAATGTACCATAACACAATATACTATAACACAATGTACTATAACACAATGTACTATAACACAATGTACTATAACACAATATACTATAACACAATGTACCATAACACAATGTACTATAACACAATGTACTATAACACAATGTACCATAACACAATATACGATAACACAATGTACCATAACACTATGTACCATAACACAATGTACTATAACACAATGTACCATAACACAATGTACCATAACACAATGTACCATAACACAATGTACCATAACACAATGTACCATAACACAATGAACTATAACACAATGTACTATAACACAATGTACCATAACACAATATACTATAATGTACCATAACACAATGTACCATAGCACAATATACTATAACTCAATGTACCATAACACAATATACCATGACAATGTAATATAACACAATGGACCATACCACAATGTACCATACCACAATGTACCATAACACAATGTACCATAACAACATGTACCATAACACAATGTACCATCACACAATGTACCATAACACAATGTACTATAACACAATGTACTATAACACAATATACTATAACACAATGTACATAACAGATGTACTATAACACAATGTACTATAACACAATATACTATAACACAATGTACATAACACAATAACACAATGTACTATAACACAATGTACTATAACACAATGGGACAATATACTATAACACAATGTACCATATATACTATAACACAATATACTATAACACAATATACATAACACAATGTACCATAACACAATGTACCATAACACAATGTACTATAACACAAGGTACTATAACACAATATACTATAACACAATGATATTACAATATACTATAACACAATGTGATAATATATAAAGTGTCTCCCAGTTTTATTCTATTGAATCCACATGATATAAGATATTACTGTAGGGACACAGAGATGCTGATATTACTGATATTACTGTAGGGACATAGAGATGCTGATATTACTGTAGGGACATAGAGATGCTGATATTACTGATATTACTGTAGGGACATAGAGATGCTGATATTACTGTAGAGACATAGAGATGCTGATATTACTGTATGGACATAGAGATGCTGATATTACTGATATTACTGTAGGGACATAGAGATGCTGATATTACTGATATTACTGTAGGGACATAGAGATGCTGATATTACTGTAGGGACATAGAGATGCTGATATTACTGATATTACTGTAGGGACATAGAGATGCTGATATTACTGTAGAGACATAGAGATGCTGATATTACTGATATTACTGTAGGGACATAGAGATGCTGATATTACTGATATTACTGTAGGGACATAGAGATGCTGATATTACTGATATTACTGTAGGGACATAGAGATGCTGATATTACTGTAGAGACATAGAGATGCTGATATTACTGTAGAGACATAGAGATGCTGATATTACTGTAGGGACATAGAGATGCTGATATTACTGTAGAGACATAGAGATGCTGATATTACTGATATTACTGTAGGGACATAGAGATACTGATATTACTGTAGAGACATAGAGATGCTGATATTACTGTAGGGACATAGAGATGCTGATATTACTGTAGAGACATAGAGATGCTGATATTACTGTAGGGACATAGAGATGCTGATATTACTGTAGAGACATAGAGATGCTGATATTACTGATATTACTGTAGGGACATAGAGATACTGATATTACTGTAGAGACATAGAGATGCTGATATTACTGTAGAGACATAGAGATGCTGATATTACTGTAGGGACATAGAGATGCTGATATTACTGTAGGGACATAGAGATGATGATATTACTGTAGAGACATAGAGATGCTGATATTACTGATATTACTGTAGAGACATAGAGATGATGATATTACTGATATTACTGTAGAGACATAGAGATGCTGATATTACTGTAGGGACATAGAGATGCTGATATTACTGATATTACTGTAGGGACATAGAGATGCTGATATTACTGATATTACTGTAGGGTCATAGAGATGCTGATATTACTGTAGGGACATAGAGATGCTGATATTACTGATATTACTGTAGGGACATAGAGATGCTGATATTACTGTAGAGACATAGAGATGCTGATATTACTGATATTACTGTAGGGACATAGAGATGCTGATATTACTGATATTACTGTAGGGACATAGAGATGCTGATATTACTGATATTACTGTAGGGACATAGAGATGCTGATATTACTGTAGAGACATAGAGATGCTGATATTACTGTAGAGACATAGAGATGCTGATATTACTGTAGGGACATATAGATGCTGATATTACTGTAGAGACATAGAGATGCTGATATTACTGATATTACTGTAGGGACATAGAGATACTGATATTACTGTAGAGACATAGAGATGCTGATATTACTGTAGGGACATAGAGATGCTGATATTACTGTAGAGACATAGAGATGCTGATATTACTGTAGGGACATAGAGATGCTGATATTACTGTAGAGACATAAAGATGCTGATATTACTGATATTACTGTAGGGACATAGAGATACTGATATTACTGTAGAGACATAGAGATGCTGATATTACTGGGGACATAGAGATCTGATATTACTGTAGAGACATAGAGATGCTGATATTACTGTAGAGACATAGAGATGCTGATATTACTGTAGGGACACAGAGATGCTGATATTACTGATAACTGTAGGGACATAGAGATGCTGATATTACTGATATTACTGTAGGGACATAGAGATGCTGGTATTACTGATATTACTGTAGGGACATAGAACAGCTGATATTCAGGGACACCCAGGACATTACCAGGGACAATAGATGCTGATATTACTGATATTACTGTAGGGACATAAATACTGATATTACTGTAGAGACATAGATATGCTGATATTACTGTAGGGACATGAGATCTGATATTACTGATATTACTGTAGGGACATAGAGATGCTGGTATTACTGATATTACTAGGGACATAGAGATGCTGATATTACTGATAC
This sequence comes from Oncorhynchus nerka, assembly GCF_034236695.1. Taxonomy (NCBI): domain Eukaryota; kingdom Metazoa; phylum Chordata; class Actinopteri; order Salmoniformes; family Salmonidae; genus Oncorhynchus; species Oncorhynchus nerka. The sequence goes on from NW_027040484.1 coordinate 428,844, forward strand.
ATTAGGGACAAAGAAACTGATATTACTGATATTACAGGGACATAGAGATGCAAATATTACTGATATTACTGTAGGGACCTGACTGGTATTACTGTAGAGACATAGAGATGCTGATATTACTGTAGGGACATAGAGATTCTGATATTACTGTAGGGACATAGAGATGCTGATATTACTGTAGAGACATAGATATGCTGATATTACTGTAGGGACATAGAGATGCTGATATTACTGTTGGGACATAGAGATGTTGATATTACTTTAGAGACATAGAGATGCTGATATTACTGTAGGGACATAGAGATGCTGATATTACTGTAGGGACATAGAGATGCTGATATTACTGTTGGGACATAGAGATATTACTGTAGAGACATAGAGATGCTGATATTACTGTAGGGACATATAGATGCTGATATTACTGTAGAGACATAGAGATGCTGATATTACTGATATTACTGTAGGGACATAGAGATACTGATATTACTGTAGAGACATAGAGATGCTGATATTACTGTAGGGACATAGAGATGCTGATATTACTGTAGAGACATAGAGATGCTGATATTACTGTAGGGACATAGAGATGCTGATATTACTGTAGAGACATAGAGATGCTGATATTACTGATATTACTGTAGGGACATATAGATACTGATATTACTGTAGAGACATAGAGATGCTGATATTACTGTAGGGACATAGAGATGCTGATATTACTGTAGAGACATAGAGATGCTGATATTACTGTAGAGACATAGAGATGCTGATATTACTGTAGGGACATAGAGATGCTGATATTACTGATATTACTGTAGGGACATAGAGATGCTGATATTACTGATATTACTGTAGGGACATAGAGATGCTGGTATTACTGATATTACTGTAGGGACATAGAGATGCTGATATTACTGTAGGGACATAGAGATGCTGATATTACTGTAGGGACATAGAGATGCTGATATTACTGATATTACTGTAGGGACATAGAGATGCTGATATTACTGTAGAGACATAGAGATGCTGATATTACTGTAGGGACATAGAGATGCTGATATTACTGATATTACTGTAGGGACATAGAGATGCTGGTATTACTGATATTACTGTAGGGACATAGAGATGCTGATATTACTGATATTACTGTAGGGACATAGAGATGCTGATATTACTGATATTACTGTAGGGACATAGAGATGCTGATATTACTGATATTACTGTAGGGACATAGAGATACTGGTATTACTGTAGAGACATAGAGATGCTGATATTACTGTAGGGACATAGAGATTCTGATATTACTGTAGGGACATAGAGATGCTGATATTACTGTTGGGACATAGAGATGTTGATATTACTTTAGAGACATAGAGATGCTGATATTACTGTAGGGACATAGAGATGCTGATATTACTGTAGGGACATAGAGATGCTGATATTACTGTTGGGACATAGAGATGCTGATATTACTGTAGAGACATAGAGATGCTGATATTACTGTAGGGACATATAGATGCTGATATTACTGTAGAGACATAGAGATGCTGATATTACTGATATTACTGTAGGGACATAGAGATACTGATATTACTGTAGAGACATAGAGATGCTGATATTACTGTAGGGACATAGAGATGCTGATATTACTGTAGAGACATAGAGATGCTGATATTACTGTAGGGACATAGAGATGCTGATATTACTGTAGAGACATAGAGATGCTGATATTACTGATATTACTGAGGGACATAGAGATACTGATATTACTGTAGGGACATAGAGATGCTGATATTACTGTAGGGACATAGAGATGCTGATATTACTGTAGAGACATAGAGATGCTGATATTACTGTAGAGACATAGAGATGCTGATATTACTGTAGGGACATAGAGATGCTGATATTACTGATATTACTGTAGGGACATAGAGATGCTGATATTACTGATATTACTGTAGGGACATAGAGATGCTGGTATTACTGATATTACTGTAGGGACATAGAGATGCTGATATTACTGTAGGGACATAGAGATGCTGATATTACTGTAGGGACATAGAGATGCTGATATTACTGATATTACTGTAGGGACATAGAGATACTGATATTACTGTAGAGACATAGAGATGCTGATATTACTGTAGGGACATAGAGATGCTGATATTACTGATATTACTGTAGGGACATAGAGATGCTGGTATTACTGATATTACTGTAGGGACATAGAGATGCTGATATTACTGATATTACTGTAGGGACATAGAGATGCTGATATTACTGATATTACTGTAGGGACATAGAGATGCTGATATTACTGATATTACTGTAGGGACATAGAGATACTGGTATTACTGTAGAGACATAGAGATGCTGATATTACTGTAGGGACATAGAGATTCTGATATTACTGTAGGGACATAGAGATGCTGATATTACTGTAGAGACATAGATATGCTGATATTACTGTAGGGACATAGAGATGCTGATATTACTGTTGGGACATAGAGATGTTGATATTACTTTAGAGACATAGAGATGCTGATATTACTGTAGGGACATAGAGATGCTGATATTACTGTAGGGACATAGAGATGCTGATATTACTGTAGAGACATAGAGATGCTGATATTACTGATATTACTGTAGGGACATAGAGATGCTGATATTACTGATATTACTGTAGGGACATAGAGATGCTGGTATTACTGATATTACTGTAGGGACATAGAGATGCTGATATTACTGTTGGGACATAGAGATGCTGATATTACTGTAGGGACATAGAGATGCTGATATTACTGATATTACTGTAGGGACATAGAGATGCTGGTATTACTGATATTACTGTAGGGACATAGAGATGCTGGTATTACTGATATTACTGTAGGGACATAGAGATGCTGATATTACTGATATTACTGTAGGGACATAGAGATGCTGATATTACTGATATTACTGTAGAGACATAGAGATGCTGATATTACTGTAGGGACATAGAGATGCTGATATTACTTGAGACATAGAGATGCTGATATTACTGTAGGGACGTATAGATGCTGATATTACTGTGTGTGTGTGTGTGTGTGTGTGTGTGTGTATAGAGATGGGTATGAGAGAGGATCTGTAATACAACAGTCCCTGGAGGACAGGGATGATGGAGTAACTTGTAGCACATCATCACCTCCATGTTCCCCTCCCCTCTCTCTCTCTCTCTCCCCTCTCTCCATCTATCTGCTCCCCTCCCTGTCTCTCTCTCTCTCTCTCTCTCTCTTTCTCTCTCTCTCCCCTCTCTCCATCTATCTGCTCCCTCCCTGTCTCTCTCTCTCTCTCTCTCTCTCCCCCTCTCTCCATCTATCTGCTCCCCTCCCTGTCTCTCTCTCTCTCTCTCTCTCTCTATCTCTCTCTCTCCTCTCTCTCTCTCTATCTGCTCCCCTCCCTGTCTCTCTCTCTCTATCTCCCCCTCTCTCCCCTTATCCCCCTCTCCATCTATCTGCTCCCTCCCTGTCTCTCTCTCTCTATCCCCCTCTCTCCCCTTATCCCCCCTCTCCATCTATCTGCTCCCCTCCCTGTCTCTCTCTCTCTATCTCCCCCTCTCTCCCCTTATCCCCTCTCTCCATCTATCTGCTCCCCTCCCTGTCTCTCTCTCTCTATCTCCCCCTCTCTCCCTTATCCCCCCTCTCCATCTATCTGTTCCCCTCCCCTCTCTCTCTCTCTATCTCCCCCTCTCTCCCCTTATCCCCCTCTCCATCTATCTGCCCCCTCCCTGTCTCTCTCTCTCTCTATCTCCACTCTCTCCCCTTATCCCCCTCTCCATCTATCTGTTCCCCTCCCTGTCTCTCTCTCTCTATCTCCCCCTCTCTCCCTTATCCCCTCTCTCCATCTATCTGCTCCCCTCCTGTCTCTCTCTCTCTATCTCCCCCTCTCTCCCTTATCCCCTCTCTCCATCTATCTGCTCCCCTCCCTGTCTCTCTCTATCTATCTGCTCCCCTCCCTGTCTCTCTCTCTCTATCTCCCCCTCTCTCCCCTCCATCTATCTGCTCCCCTCCCTGTCTCTCTCTCTCTATCTCCCCCTCTCTCCCCTTATCCCCCCTCTCCATCTATCTGCCCCTCTCCCTGTCCCCCTCTACCACTCTCTCCCCTTCCCCCATTCCGCCCTCTCTCTCCATGACTCACAGAGTGTCTGGGACCGGTATCAGAATAACGAGACTGGGGTTACAGGTGAGAGTGTCTTAGCAGACACAGAGACTGGGGTTACAGGTGAGAGTGTCTTGGCAGACACAGAGACTGGGGTTACAGGTGAGAGTGTCTTAGCAGACACAGAGACTGGGGTTACAGGTGAGAGTGTCTTAGCAGACACAGAGACTGGGGTTACAGGTGAGAGTGTCTTAGCAGACACAGAGACTGGGGTTACAGGTGAGAGTGTCTTAGCAGACACAGAGACTGGGGTTACAGGTGAGAGTGTCTTAGCAGACACAGAGACTGGCTGCTCTGCTCTACTCTGCCCTGTCTACTGTCTGTCTGGACAGAATGACATATTAATGATGGAAGAAATTACAGCATGAAGGAACAAGGGGCCAATACCCTGTTAGAGCAGGAGAGGAGGAGAGGAGGTAGAGGAGGTAGAGGAGGTAGAGGAGGTAGAGGAGGAGAGATGACGAGAGGAGAGGAGGTAGAGGAGGAGAGGACGACAGGAGGTAGAGGAGGAGAGATGAGGAGAGGAGGTAGAGGAGGAGGAGAGAGGAGGAGAGGAGGAGGAGGGAGGAGGATGATGGGGGCCAATACCCTGTTAGAGCAGGAGAGGAGGAGAGGAGGAGAGGAGGTAGAGGAGGAGAGATGACGAGAGGAGAGGAGGTAAAGGAGGAGAGGACGACAGGAGGTAGAGGAGGAGAGATGAGGAGAGGAGGTAGAGGTGGAGAGAGGAGGAGAGGAGAGGAGGAGAGGAGGATGATAGGGGGCCAATACCCTGTTAGAGCAGGAGAGGAGGAGAGGAGGAGAGGAGGTAGAGGAGGAGAGGACGACAGGAGGTAGAGGAGGAGAGAGGAGGAGAGGAGAGGAGGTAGAGGAGGAGAGGACGACAGGAGGTAGAGGAGGAGAGATGAGGAGAGGAGGTAGAGGAGGTAGAGGAGGAGAGGAGAGGAGGATGATAGGGGGCCAATACCCTGTTAGAGCAGGAGAGGAGGAGAGGAGGAGAGGAGGTAGATGAGGAGAGATGAGGAGAGGAGAGGAGGTAGAGGAGGAGAGGACGACAGGAGGTAGAGGAGAGAGAGGAGGAGAGAGGAGGAAGAGGAGGAGATGAGGAAGATAACGATATGAGGAAGAGGAGGAAAGGAGGAAGAGGAGGAGAGGAGAGGCCACAGGAGGCCACAGGAGAGGAGAGGCCACAGGAGAGGAGAGGCCACAGAAGAGGAGAGGCCAAAGAAGTGGAGAGGCCATAGGACAAGAGAGACCACAGGACAAGAGAGGCCACAGGAGAGAGAGGCCATAGGACAAGAGAGGCCACAGGACAAGAGAGACCACAGGACAAGAGAGGCCACAGGAGAGGAGAGGCCACAGAAGAGGAGAGGCCACAGAAGAACAAGAGAGGCCACAGGACAAGAGAGGCCACAGGACAAGAGAGGCCACAGGACAAGAGAGGACACAGAAGAGAAGAGGCCACAGAAGAACAAGAGAGGCCAAAGAAGTGGAGAGGCCACAGGACAAGAGAGGCCACAGGACAAGAGAGGCCACAGGACAAGAGAGGACACAGAAGAGAAGAGGCCACAGAAGAACAAGAGAGGCCAAAGAAGTGGAGAGGCCATAGGACAAGAGAGGCCACAGGACAAGAGAGGCCACAGGACAAGAGAGGCCACAGGACAAGAGAGGCCACAGGAGAGGAGACCTCACATCTCTATAGTGGGCCTCTTTTCATTCTCTATCTCTCTCTACACTTTCTCTACCTCTCTCTCTCTCTCTCTCTCTCTCTCTCGTTCTACATTCTCTCCCCAGTACTAGCTGTATCACTAGAATAGGCTGTTCCTGGCACAACATGAACAGTGTGCTTCTGTCAGCCAGGATCTCTGACTCGCTCATTTCAAGTCTCTCTCTCTCTCTCTCTCTCTCTCTCTCTCTCTCTCTCTCTCTCTCAACACGATCACCACCCACGACCTTGGCACTGTGTATCTGTCATGACCTGGCTGGCTCTTCCCTGGTGACGTCCATGTGTGTGTGCGCGTGTGTGTGCATTCGTGCATGTGTGCGTGTGTGTGTGCATTCGTGCGTCTGCGTGAATGTACATTTCATAATAGTTTAGTATGGTGCATGAAGCCCCAACTCGGCTTATTAATATGTTATAACAACCTCATTAACATGTTATAACAACCTCATTAACATGTTATAACAACCTCATTAACATGTTATAACAACCTCATTAACATGTTATAACAACCTCATTAACATGTTATAACAACCTCATTAACATGTTATAACAACCTCATTCACATGTTATAACAAGCTAATTCACATGTTATTAGAGTCATGTTATATTAGCCCTATTGATGTTTTAATATTCCCATTCCTGTGTTATATTTGTGGTGAAATATAACGGATTAGGGAATAGCATGTCATTAGAGATGCTACCGTATTCATCTGCACTGTCACAGAGGGGTACTATAGCCCAGAACCGTCACAGATAATACCAGATCACTGTCACAGAGGGGTACTATAGCCCAGAACCGTCACAGATAATACCAGATCACTGTCACAGAGGGGTACTGTAGCCCAGAACAGTCACAGATAATACCAGATCACTGTCACAGAGGGGTACTGTAGCCCAGAACAGTCACAGATAATACCAGACCACTGTCACAGAGGGGTACTATAGCCCAGAACAGTCACAGATAATACCAGATCACTGTCACAGAGGGGTACTATAGCCCAGAACAGTCACAGATAATACCAGACCACTGTCACAGAGGGGTACTATAGCCCAGAACCGTCACAGATAATACCAGATCACTGTCACAGAGGGGTACTGTAGCCCAGAACAGTCACAGATAATACCAGATCACTGTCACAGAGGGGTACTGTAGCCCAGAACAGTCACAGATAATACCAGATCACTGTCACAGAGGGGTACTATAGCCCAGAGCAGTCACAGATAATACCAGATCACTGTCACAGAGGGGTACTGTAGCCCAGAACAGTCACAGATAATACCAGACCACTGTCACAGAGGGGTACTATAGCCCAGAACAGTCACAGATAATACCAGATCACTGTCACAGAGGGGTACTATAGCCCAGAACAGTCACAGATAATACCAGACCACTGTCACAGAGGGGTACTATAGCCCAGAACCGTCACAGATAATACCAGATCACTGTCACAGAGGGGTACTGTAGCCCAGAACAGTCACAGATAATACCAGATCATTGTCACAGAGGGATACTGTAGCCCAGAACAGTCACAGATAATACCAGATCACTGTCACAGAGGGGTACTGTAGCCCAGAACAGTCACAGATAATACCAGACCACTGTCACAGAGGGGTACTATAGCCCAGAACAGTCACAGATAATACCAGATCACTGTCACAGAGGGGTATTGTAGCCCAGAACAGTCAGAGTTAATGTCAGGCTCAGCCATTACTTCTGCACCATTCACACTATGGTTGATTGGTGTGTGACATGGGTAGACTTAGTCATGTCTCTATCTCCTCTCACCCTGGCTCAGCATGGGTCTAATGGGTCTCTCATAGACTCTCTCTCTCTGTCTCTCTCTCCCTCTCTAAAGATGGGGGCAGCGAAGAGAGGAGTATGAGTCTCTGAGTCAATGGTGGGATGTGGGGAAAGTGCAAATTCGGCTTTTCTGTCAACAGTACACAGCTCTCTCATCCTCAGAGGCTAGTAGAGTATTGGGGGAACTAGAGCGGTGTATTAGTGAGATGGAGGTAGAGATGGTGGGGCAAGGCAATGTAGGCCTCCAGGCTAACTTAGCCGAATTACGTAGGGACCTGGGCAGTTTTTTCCAGGTTAAAGCAAAAGGAGCACTTGTAAGAGCTAGGTTCTCCATGCTCAAGGAGATGGATGCTCCCAGCTCCTTCTTCTTTGGTTTGGAAAGACAGAGCAGTGAAGCCAAGGGTATGCATTGTCTACGGCTGTCTGATGGGCGGGTGACCTCTGTGGTGGGGGAGATGCGGGAGCGGACTGTGGAGTTTTATACTGAATTGTATAGGGCAGAAATGTGTGATCCTATGTGTGCTCAGGTCTTGTTCGCAGGACTCCCTAAGCTCTCTGGCACAGAGGGATGAAATGGACATTCCTCTGTTGTCACATGAACTGGCAGAGGCAGTAACCCAGATGTCCCCGGTCGTGCACCCGGGTCGATGGACTTCCAGTGGAATTTTACAAACAATTCTGGGGAACAATTGGACAGGATTTCTTTTGCGTGTTGCGTGAATGCGTCGGGGTAGGAGAGTTGCCGATGAGCTGCCGTCGGGCGGCTCTGACTCTCCTGCCCAAAAAAGGGGACTTGTGTGAACTTAAGAACTGGAGGCCTGTGGCATTACTCTGTGCGGACTACAAGATTTTTACCAAGGTCCTCTCTAACAGACTGAAGTCCCATCTGGACTCTATAATACACAAGGACCAGACATATTGTGTACCGGGACGCTCAATCACGGACAACTTGTTCTTGATTAGTGACATGTTGGACTTGTCGAGAGGTTCTAGTGTGAACTTTGGACTGGTCTCTTTAGATCAAGAGAAGGCTTTTGATAGAGTGGATCATGAGTATCTGTTTAATGTGATGTCTGTGTTTGGGTTTGGGAAGAGTTTTGTGACCTGTGTGAAGCTGTTGTATGCTGGGCGTCATGTATGGTTAAGGTGGGAGGGGGGCTCAGTAGGCCAGTCTGGGTGAGACGGGGCATTAGACAAGGATGCCCTCTATCTGGGCAGCTGTACACAATAGCCATTGAGCCTTTTTTAGGACTGCTACGCAGGAGACTGCGGGGAGTGTGCTGGACAGGCATGGATGTGGTGACAGGAATAGCAGTCTCAGCATATGCAGATGATGTTTCTGTGATGGTCAGGGATGGGCAAGATATGCAGGAACTAGAGACCAGTCTGAAGGTGTACGAGGGAGCTTCATCAGCTAAGGTAAACTGGGGAAAGAGCAAAGCTCTGTTATGTGGGGCATGGGGGATAGGGCTCCTCCTCTGCTTCCAGGGGTTTGCAGTGGGGTTGTGAAGGGCTTAAAGTGTTGGGGGTGTACCTGGGCTCGGAGAGGTGGGTCAGCAAGAACTGGGAGGGGCTGTCACAGGCAGTGGTGTCAAGACTGGCCAGGTGGAGGTGGCTCCTGTCCCAAGTGTCATATAGAGGGAGGGTGCTGATAATCAACAACCTGGTGGCATCTTCCTTGTGGCATAAACTGGCTGTCCTCAACCCCCGCCGGTCTGCTTGCAGACCTGCAACGCAAGCTGGTGGACTTCTTTTGGTCGGGACATCACTGGCTGAAGGCAGCAGTTTTGTACATGACCGTCCACGAAGGAGGACAGGGCCTGGTGGAACTGGAGAGCAGGATGGCTGCTTTCCGACTAAAGGCGGTGCAGAGACTGCTGTACCACACTGATGTTGGCTGGAGGGAACCAGCATGCGCGCTGCTGAGGAGAGCTGGCGGATTAGGGTTGGACCGGCAGCTGTTCCTTATGAAGCTGGAGAGGCTGAGTACAGCAGGTCTCTCAGAGTTTTACTCTGTGGTGCTGAGGGCCTGGCAGCTGCTAAGGCCCACACGAGAAGGGGGTGTGGAGCCTGGGCTGTGGGTGTGGGAGGAGCCTATCTTCCACAACCCAGCCATCCCTTTGAGATCGGTTCAGTCGGCCATCCTACAGGGGCAACTGATGGCAGGGGGTTTACAAAGGCTGGGTGACCTGAGACTGCTGGGAGAGGAGGGGTGGAAAACCCCGGAGGTCTTGGCGCAACAAACAGGAATAACGTCTCTTAGGCTGCTGGAGAGATTCCTGGAGGAGGTCCAGGAGGCACTGTCTGAGCCGGTAAGGGGGTGTTTGAGAGGCCAAAGGGAGAGGGGCCACCAATGTTCCCGCCACTGCAGGTGACGGCAGAGACTGGAGACTGGCAAGGGGTCTGGAGGACTTGTTAGATTTTAACACTCCGAGCCTGGGGAGTTTGAGGGGTGGGAGGTAAAGCCCTCTACAACCTCTGCGTTAAGGTTAGGAGCTTTAGAAGCCTAACAGGAGTGAAGGCACATCAGTGGCAGGGGGTATGTGGGGCGGAGAGTATGGTGGATTTTAGATGGAGGGCGCTCTACAAACCCCAGTACCAAAGAGGTCAGGGGACCTCCAGTGGAGGGTTCTTCATGGAGCCCTGGCCACTAACAGCTGGTTGGCACGGGTTGATCCGGGGAATTGGGCAGGGGTGTCCTTTATGTCAAATGAAAGAAACTGTCATTCATGTGTTTTCTGTGTGCACCAGGTTAATGCCATTAATGTCTCTGTTGGAATGTCTGTGTGACAGGTTGGGGGTGGTTTTGCTGTTGGGATGTTTATAATGGGATACAGGTATTCGAGTAAGGAGAAAGAAAAATGTGTTTTGTTGAATTTTCTGTTTGCTCAGGCAAAGTTAGCTATTTGGCTAACAAGGAGGAACAGGGTCAAAGGTGGGGGGATAACATAACCTTTACTACTGTTTAACGGGATGGTCTCTGCGCGCCTTAGGGTTGAGTTTGAGTTCTATAAAATGATCAAATGTGTGGAGATGTTTGAGGAGATATGGTGTGTTGGGGGGGCTGTCTGTATTGCTGGGGAAGATGTTTTGGATATACGGTTGTAGGAGAGGGTTTTTGTGTATGGTGATTTGTACAGGATATATTTTTATTTTATTTTTTATTTTAGGAGTGGGGGGGTGAGTTTTAAATGAATTGAGAATGTTTCAATAAAGAAAGACCAAAAGTCAAAAAAGTATTTCTCTCTCTCTCTCTCGCTCTCTCTCTCTCTCTCTCTCTCTCTCTCACCCTCTCTCTCTCTCTCTCTCTCACCCGTCATATCTCACCCTCTCTCTCTCTCTCTCTCTCTCTCTCTCTGTCTCTCTCTCTCTCTCTCTCTCTCTCTCTCTTTCTCTCTCTCTCTCTGAAACATTTTTGTTAGGAGAGTAGGGACTGGGGTGGAGAGGAGAGAGAGGGAGTCCTCTACAGTGTCTGTTCTCTCTGATAGTCTCTCTACAGAGTTCCCACGACTCCTAAACAGAGAGGGATATTTCCGGAGGGGACTGTCCCTCCACTCCCCCGTCCAGTTAGCATGAAATCTGAGCAACTTAGTCCCTACTGCAGCAGTGGCTGGGGTGACAGAGATGATGAAATGGTCATTGGGACACCAAGAGGTACACATTTCGTCCCCCCCCCCCACCAACACCTACACAGCTGATTAAAATGATGATGATTATTTGAATCAGCTGTGTAGTGCCAGGGACAAAACTAAACAAGATGTGAACCTCTTGTGGTCCTGAGGACCGAGTCCACTGAGGAAGTACAGTTTTGGGGAAAACCTGCTCTATTGTGATATTTACTATCAGAACCAGTGTAGGAAAAGGTTTAACATAGGCAGAAGGGTCCCATCTGAACACACTAAACAAAGAGTTTTCTCTCCCAGACAATGGAACAGGAAGTGAGACATCCCACTCCCTCATTCTCTCTGGTTCCATTGTGATATTTCCTATCAGAACCAGTGTGTAGGAAAAGGTTTAACATAGGCAGAAGGGTCCCATCTGAACACACTAAACAAAGAGTTTTCTCTCCCAGACAATGGAACAGGAAGTGAGACATCCCACTCCCTCATTCTCTCTGGTTCCATTGTGATATTTCCTATCAGAACCAGTGTGTAGGAAAAGGTTTAACATAGGCAGAAGGGTCCCATCTGAACACACTAAACAAAGAGTTTTCTCTCCCAGACAATGGAACAGGAAGTGAGACATCCCACTCCCTCATTCTCTCTGGTTCCATTGTGATATTTCCTATCAGAACCAGTGTGTAGGAAAAGGTTTAACATAGGCAGAAGGGTCCCATCTGAACACACTAAACAAAGAGTTTTCTCTCCCAGACAATGGAACAGGAAGTGAGACATCCCACTCCCTCATTCTCTCTGGTTCCATTGTGATATTTCCTATCAGAACCAGTGTGTAGGAAAAGGTTTAACATAGGCAGAAGGGTCCCATCTGAACACACTAAACAAAGAGTTTTCTCTCCCAGACAAGGGAACAGGAAGTGAGACATCCCACTCCCTCATTCTTTCTGGTTCGTATACAGTCAATAAACTAAGCAGACCAGACCCAGCTACTAATGCATTGGCTATGGGAGAGCCACCACTTAAAAGGAAAGATTCACCTTTTTTCAATGTTATATTGTTTGTTTTTTTGTGCATCTCCTCCGAGGACATTTCATGTTTTCATGTGTATCTGAGCTAGTGGCCGTTCAAACAGGCATAA